>NC_069507.1:141288558-141416058 GCF_027579735.1 Bombina bombina | reverse complement strand
TTGTGACATATTAGTGACAGTAGAAGGGGTCTAATAACCCTTTCTGTGCCAAGCAAGTGACTGGCGCAAGGTTGGTTAACCTTGGTCGTCAGTGTGTTTTCTTCTTTTTCGAAGTAGTTCAGCTAAGCACTCTAAAAGGATCCGTATGGCAGGGAGAATTGTGTCAGTCCTTATTCAGCCTTCAATCTGGTTGACGAGGTCAGTGGAGTTTCCGCTGCGTCACTCTCTTTGCTCCGATTCCTCGGGGCCTAGAGTTTCTTTCCTCTCTTGGGGGGATTGGGGGCTTAGCGCCTCCTTCCTGCTATTTTGGGCGGTTTGGCCTTCTATGGCTCTGACATTGTCCTTAGACTTGTTCCTGCTGTGGTTTTCTCCTTGAGACCTTTTGGACTTCGTCCGTTCCTCAGGTTCCTTAGGGGGACCTGGTTCCCTTCGGAAGTTGGTTCCTTTGTAGGGACATGGGCAGTGTGGTCTCCTTGAGCTCTTTTAGGATTTCTTCCCCGGAGCTGGGGGATGCTCTGCATCCTTCTTTCATCTTCTCCTCTCATTTTATGGGGGTGATGTGGAGACTAGCCTTTGCTCGAGTGACTTGTCCTTGAGGTATTCCTTTTGTTCTTAGTCGTGTTATGGCTGTTTCCTCCTAGGGTTTTAGTGACCTTGTTTCGGTCTTCGCTTCCTTAGCTCCTTGGAGCGTTGGGCTCTGGCAAGGGGTGGTCTCGTCTTTTGGTCGGGACTTGCAAGTTTTTCTCATTGTCCATTTTACTTTGGATATTGTATTTTATGGTTATCTCCAGGGGGTCTGGTTTTTATATCTGACGGGGGATTTCAGTTTCTGGGTTCTTGTTTGTTTGAGGGCTCGGACCTCTCCTCGCTCTGGTTCTTCTGGTGGCTAAGGTTCTCACTCAGCATTTCCCTTGTTGATCCCGTTGCGGGTTGTACTAGACTGTTAGGATCTAGAGCTGGGTCCTTTTGGTTGGGCTAGTTGAACTGATTCAGTTCGCCAGGCTTTTCTGGGTGCCAATGCCCCTTGGGCTTGCCTTTCGCATATTGGTCGTTTTCCCTTGGTCGGCTTGCTGAAATAGTGTGATGGCTTTGCTGCTCTGCGAGCAGAGGGTTTGCTGTGAAACCACTGCAGCTATGAGACCTTGTCGGTGTGCTAGCAAGTTCAAATCTTTAGGGGATTCCTTCCAGGTCAGGGCGTTGGAGATTTGTTCTCTCGGTTCAGCTTATGGCTGTGTCATGGGGACAGGTGCTCTGTCCTTCTGGCCCTTTTGCCGGCCCCCTTTGTCTTGGTGGGGGCTTATATCCTTCTTTCGGAAGTATGGTCCCTATCTTAGGGCTTCTCCTGTCTTCAGGAGGTTGGGACAGACTGGTTAACCTATTTCGGAGAGAGGTACACTCTCTGGGTTGTTCTGTCCATCTGGAGAGTTACTGGCTCCGCCTTGAAGTCTGTGTTGGGACTTTAGCTAGATCTCTAGGTCTATGGCCTTGTCGACAGTCTCCATGTGGTGTTTCGGGTTGGCATCCGAGCACTGTTGTAATGGCTGTGCCATTTTTCCGCAAATTTTTTGAGCTGGGGTTTTTCTGGTCCCCTTGTTTCAGACCTGCCAATGCTTGGGCTGGCCCGGCTGGAGGTAGGTCCTGAGGTCTGTTGTTCTCTCGTATCTTGGGGCGCATTGATCCTCGTTGAGGTTCCGGCTCTTTTATTTTCGAGACCTATGTGTAGGTCTGGCGTTTTCAGTTGCCTAGAGTGTGCCTTCTGTAGTGGAGGTTTAGCACTCTACATTTTGGTAGCCCCTTCTAGCAAGTATTTCTTCTGTGTCATCCTGAGGATGGCTGTGTGTTCTTGACTCAGGTGTTTATCTTCGTCTGGGTCTGCTACATGTACTTTTGCCTGAATACTTCAATGTTCTGAGTTCGGATGATATTTGGTCTCCGTTTTCAGCTGTTCCTCGGCGCTGGTTGACTTGCTGCCTGGCAAGTGAAGCATTGCTCTTTGAAACCAGCTGCAGCTGTTTGCACCTTGATCGTGTGCTAGCTAGCTGTTACAATCCTTTGTAGGATGTTGGGAGAACCTTTTCTCTGTTCTGCTACTTGGTTCTAAACCTTGTGGTTTCTATTTGGATTGGGCGTTGCCTCCCCTTATTGTAAGGACCCATTTAGGTCTTCCGAGCTTGGTTTGATTTGGGGGGTTTTCTTTTTACGTTTGTGGTAACCTTTCGGTTTCCATTTGGTTCTTCCTTGCCTTATTCCTCTGGGAGTTTCAGCTGGGGTTACATTCGCTAGTGAAGGGTGTGTGGTAGGGGACCGACTGTTGGGCGATGTTGTCTCCCGGAGGACTGTTGGCTCAGTTGAGTCTGAGGTTGCGGTCTCTAGCTAGGCTTCCGGGCTATCTGCTGGTCAGTGTCCTTGGGGCCTTTTCCTTTCCTGTTTTCTCGACTGCGGACGAAGCAGTGTTTTTTTTTGTGTAGTGGTTTTCAGGCCTGATGCCCTCAGAATGGGCCGCCTATTTATTGTACTCTCCCGTTTTGGCATTCAGTGTCCTCTATAGCTTAGGTATTGTTTTCCCAAAAGTAATGAATGCAGCTATGGACTCTTTCCATTTAGGAAGAAAAACATAAATTATGCTTACCTGATAATTTTCTTTTCTTCAGATAGAGTCCACAGCTCCCCACCCGTCTTTTTCTCTTGTTAAGTGTTTTCAGTCCACGGGTCATCCATTACTTATGGGATATATTCTCCTTCCCAACAGGAAGTTGCAAGAGGATCACCCAAGCAGAGCTGCTATATAGCTCCTCCCCTCACATATCATATCCAGTCATTCTCTTGCAACCCTCAACAAAGGAGGTCGCGAGAGGAGCTGGAGTTTTTACTTAACTATTCTTCAATCAAAAGTTTGTTATTTTAAATGGCACCGGAGTGTGCTGTTTTTCTATCTCAGGCAGTATTTGGAAGAAGAAACTGCCTGCGTTTTTTATCTATGATCTTAGCAGGCGTAACTAAGATCCACTGGCTGTTCTCGACATTCTGAGGAGTGGGGTAACTTCAGAAACTGGGAATAGCATGCGGGGTCCTCCGCAAATGAGGTATGTGCAGTACTTTATTTTCTGGGAATGGAATTGACTAAGAAAATACTGCTGTTACCATATGATGTAAGTACAGCCTTAAATGCAGTAGTAGCAACTGGTATCAGGCTGATAAATGTATGCGCAGTCGAGTTATATTCTAGGGAGTAGAATTTGACTGAGAAAATACTGTTAACACTGAAATAATACTTAAGCCTTCTCTGCAGTGGTAGCGACTGGTAGCAGGCTTAGTGATAGCTTTGCATGACATTGAAAAATGTTGTTTTTTAATAAAACGTTTACTGGCATGTTATTCGTTTTTGTGAGGTACTTTGGTGATAAATCGCTTTGGGCATGATTTTTTTCCACATGGCTAACATATTTTTCTGCATGGAAACCGTTATATCAGGGCTCCCACTGTTGTGATTGGAGTGGGAGGGCCCTTGTTTTAGCGCCTTGTTGCGCAGTTAAAATTATTGCACAGTCTATCTGCTTCTTCCTCCTTGATCCAGGACGTCTCTAGAGAGCTCAGGGGTCTGCAAATTTCATTTGTGAGGGAGGTAATAAGTCACAGCAGATCTGTGACAGTGTGCTGACTGATTAAAAGCGTTAAATCTTAATTGATATCTGTTTTATCCGTTTTGGGTATTGAGGGGTTAATCATCCTTTTGCTAATGGGTGCAATCCTCTGCTAATAATACACTTCTAGTTAAGAATTGTTTAATTATATCTGTATTTTTGAAGCGCTGCAGCATTTTTTATATTGCTTGTAAACTGATTGAAAGTGATTTCCAAGCTTGTTAGTTTCATTGCTAAGTCTGTTTTAAACATGTCTGATTCAGAGGAAACTGTTTGTTCATCATGTTCAAAAGCCAATGTGGAGCCCAATAGAACGATGTGTACCAATTGTATTGATATTGCTTTGAATAAAAGTCAATCTGTACCGATAAAGAAGCTATCACCAGACAACGAGGGGGAAGTTATGCCGCCTAACTCTCCTCACGTGTCAGTACCTGCGTCTCCCGCTCGGGAGATGCGTAGGATTGAGACACCTAGTACATCTAGGCCCTTACAAATCACTTTACATGATATGGCTAATGTTATGAAAGAAGTATTATATAATATGCCCGAATTAAGGGGCAAACGCGATAGCTCTGGGTTAAGGACAGAGCGCGCTGATGACACGAGAGCCATGTCTGATACTGCGTCACAATTTGCAGAACATGAGGACGGTGAGCTTCATTCTGTCGGTGACGGTTCTGATCCGGGGAGACCGGATTCAGAAATTTCAAATTTTAAATTTAAGCTTGAGAACCTCCGTGTATTACTAGGGGAGGTATTAGCGGCTCTGAATAATTGCGACACGGTGGCAATTCCAGAGAAATTGTGTAGGTTGGATAGATACTATGCAGTACCGGTGTGTACTGACGTTTTTCCTATACCAAAAAGACTTACAGAAATTATAAGTAAGGAGTGGGATAGACCTGGTGTGCCTTTTTCCCCTCCCCCGATATTTAGAAAAATGTTCCCTATAGACGCCACCACACGAGACTTATGGCAGACGGTCCCTAGGGTGGAGGGAGCAGTTTCTACGTTAGCCAAGCGTACCACTATCCCGGTGGAGGATAGCTGTGCTTTCACAGATCCAATGGATAAAAAATTAGAGGGTTATCTTAAGAAAATGTTTGTTCAACAGGGTTTTATATTGCAGCCTCTTGCATGCATTGCGCCTGTCACGGCTGCAGCGGCATTCTGGTTTGAGTCTCTGGAAGAGGCGATTCGCACAGAGCCGTTGGATGAGGCCTTGAGCAAAGTTAGAACCCTTAAGCAAGCTAATGCGTTTGTTTCAGATGCCGTAGTACATCTAACCAAACTTACGGCTAAAAATTCCGGATTCGCCATACAGGCGCGCAGAGCGCTCTGGCTTAAATCCTGGTCAGCGGATGTAACTTCCAAGTCTAAACTACTTAACATTCCTTTCAAAGGGCAGACCTTATTCGGGCCCGGCTTGAAGGAAATTATTGCTGACATTACGGGAGGTAAGGGCCACACCCTTCCTCAGGACAGGGCCAAACCAAAGGCCAAACAGTCTAATTTTCGTGCCTTTCGTAACTTCAAGGCAGGAGCAGCATCGACTTCCTCCGCTCCAAAACAGGAAGGAACTACTGCTCGTTACAGACAGGGTTGGAAAGGCAACCAGTCATGGAACAAGGGCAAGCAGGCCAGAAAGCCTACTCCCGCCCCTAAGACAGCATGAAGTCAGGGCCCCCTATCCAGAGACGGATTTAGTGGGGGGCAGACTTTCTCTCTTTGCCCAGGCTTGGGAGAGAGATGTGCAGGATCCCTGGATGTTAAAGATTATATCTCAGGGATACCTTCTGGATTTCAAAACCTCTCCTCCACAAGGGAGGTTCCATCTTTCGAGGTTATCGACAAACCTAGTAAAGAGAGAGGCATTTCTACAATGTGTACAAGACCTCTTAATCATGGGGGTGATCCACTCAGTTCCGCGATCGGAACAGGGACATGGATTTTACTCAAATCTATTTGTGGTTCCCAAAAAAGAGGGAACCTTCAGACCAATCTTGGACTTAAAGATCTTAAACAAATTCCTAAGGGTACCACGGTGGACTTAAAGGATGCTTACCTTCATATACCGATTCACAAAGATCATTATCGGTACCTGAGGTTTGCCTTTCTAGACAGGCATTACCAGTTTGTGGCTCTTCCCTTCGGGTTAGCCACGGCCCCGATAATTTTTACGAAGGTTCTGGGCTCACTTCTGGCGGTACTAAGACCACGAGGCATAGCGGTGGCTCCGTACCTAGACGACATTCTGATACAAGCGTCAAGCTTTCAGAATGCAAAGTCTCATACAGAGATAGTTCTAGCATTTCTGAGGTCGCATGGGTGGAAAGTGAACGTGGAAAAGAGTTCTCTGTTTCCACTCACAAGGGTTCCTTTTCTAGGGACTCTTATAGATTCTGTAGAGATGAAGATTTACCTGACGGAGTCCAGGTTATCAAAGATTCTCAATGCTTGCCGTGTCCTTCATTCCGTTCCAAGCCCATCAGTAGCTCAGTGCATGAAGGTAATCGGCTTAATGGTCGCGACAATGGACATAGTGCCATTTGCGCGCCTGCATCTCAGACCGCTGCAACTATGCATGCTCAGTCAATGGAACGGGGATTACTCAGATCTGTCCCCTTTGCTAAATCTGGACCAGGAGACCAGAGATTCGCTTCTCTGGTGGTTGTCACCGGTTCATCTGTCCAAAGGAATGACCTTTCGCAGGCCAGATTGGACGATTGTAACAACGGATGCCAGCCTTCTAGGCTGGGGAGCAGTCTGGAATTCCCTGAAGGCTCAGGGATTGTGGACTCAGGAGGAGAAACTCCTCCCAATAAACATTCTAGAATTAAGAGCTATATTCAATGCTCTTCTAGCTTGGCCTCAGTTAGCAAAGCTGAGGTTCATCAGATTTCAGTCGGACAATATCACGACTGTGGCTTACATCAATCATCAAGGGGGAACCAGGAGTTCCCTAGCGATGTTGGAAGTCTTGAAGATAATTCGCTGGGCAGAGTCTCACTCACATCCCAGGCGTAGAGAACTGGGAGGCGGATTTCCTAAGTCGCCAGACTTTTCATCCGGGAGAGTGGGAACTTCACCCGGAGGTATTTGCTCAACTGATTCGTCATTGGGGCAAACCGGATCTGGATCTCATGGCATCTCGCCAGAACGCGAAGCTTCCTTGTTACGGATCCAGGTCCAGGGACCCGGGAGCGGTGCTGGTAGATGCATTAGCAGCCCCTTGGGTTTTCAACATAGCTTATGTGTTTCCACCATTTCCGTTGCTACCTCGGCTGATTGCCAGGATCAAACAGGAGAGGGCATCGGTAATTCTGATAGCGCCTGCGTGGCCACGCAGGACCTGGTATGCAGACCTAGTGGACATGTCGTCCTGTCCACCATGGTCTCTTCCTCTGAGGCAGGACCTTCTAATTCAGGGTCCTTTCAACCATCCAAACCTAATTTCTCTGAGGCTGACTGCCTGGAAATTGAACGCTTGATTCTATCAAAGCGTGGGTTTTCGGATTCGGTTATTGATACATTAATACAGGCTCGGAAACCTGTGACAAGAAAAATTTACCATAAGATATGGCGTAAATATTTATATTGGTGCGAATCCAAGAGTTACTCATGGAGTAAGGTTAGGATTCCTAGGATATTAGCTTTTCTACAAGAGGGTTTAGAAAAGGGTTTATCCGCTAGTTCGCTAAAGGGACAGATTTCAGCTCTGTCTATTCTTTTACACAAACGTCTGGCAGAGCATCCAGACGTCCAGGCCTTTTGTCAGGCTTTGGCTAGAATTAAGCCTGTGTTTAAAGCTGTTGCTCCTCCGTGGAGCTTAAACTTGGTTCTTAAAGTTCTTCAGGGTGTTCCGTTTGAACCCCTTCATTCCATTGATATTAAGCTTTTATCTTGGAAAGTTTTGTTTTTGATGGCTATTTCCTTGGCTCGAAGAGTCTCTGAGTTATCTGCCTTACATTGTGATTCTCCTTATCTGATCTTTCATTCAGACAAGGTAGTTCTGCATACTAAACCTGGGTTTTTACCTAAGGTTGTTTCTAACAGGAATATCAATCAAGAGATTGTTGTTCCATCATTATGTCCTAATCCTTCTTCAAAGAAGGAACTTCTTTTGCATAATCTAGACGTGGTCCGTGCTCTGAAGTTCTACTTACAGGCAACTAAAGATTTTCGACAAACTTCTTCTCTGTTTGTCGTTTACTCTGGACAGAGGAGAGGTCAAAAGGCTTCGGCTACCTCTCTCTCTTTTTGGCTTCGTAGCATAATACGTTTAGCCTATGAGACTGCTGGACAGCATCCTCCTGAAAGAATTACAGCTCATTCCACCAGAGCTGTGGCTTCCACCTGGGCCTTTAAGAATGAGGCCTCTGTTGAACAGATTTGCAAGGCTGCAACTTGGTCTTCACTTCATACTTTTTCCAAATTTTACAAATTTGACACTTTCGCTTCTTCGGAGGCTGGTTTTGGGAGAAAGGTTCTACAGGCAGTGGTTCCTTCTGTTTAATGTTCCTGCCTTGTCCCTCCCATCATCCGTGTACTTAGCTTTGGTATTGGTATCCCATAAGTAATGGATGACCCGTGGACTGAACACACTTAACAAGAGAAAACATAATTTATGCTTACCTGATAAATTTATTTCTCTTGTAGTGTGTTCAGTCCACGGCCCGCCCTGTCTTTTTAAGGCAGGTTCTAAATTTTAAAATTATAACTCCAGTCACCACTGCACCTTATAGTTTCTCCTTTCTCGTCTTGTTTTGGTCGAATGACTGGATATGACATGTGAGGGGAGGAGCTATATAGCAGCTCTGCTTGGGTGATCCTCTTGCAACTTCCTGTTGGGAAGGAGAATATATCCCATAAGTAATGGATGACCCGTGGACTGAACACACTACAAGAGAAATAAATTTATCAGGTAAGCATAAATTATGTTTTTTTATTGGGGGGCGTCTTTGTTTTTTTATTCTTCTGGCACCTTTTCACCCTGATTTTTCTTCTACGTTCCTTGTTCCTCAGCAGAATAACTGGGGGATGAGGGAAGTGGGAGGAGTATTTAAGCCTTTGACTGGGGTGTCTTTGCCTCTTCCTGGTGGCCAGGTTCTTATTTCCCAAAAGTAATGAATGCAGATGTGGACTCCATCAGAAGAAAAGAAAATTATCCGGTAAGCATAATTTATGTTTTTGTGTTAGTTACATTTAACTCAATTTGTATTAATATGCAAAGTACATTTCTGAATATGCAAAACTGCAAAAAATATTCTTAGAAAATAAGTGTTTTTAAAATAATTTAAACCTGTCAGTGGGCACAATTGGCAAATAAACTATTTGATAACATAAGAGTCAGCTGTAAATTAATTTGTGTTCCAAGTGATCACTGTGTAATGAATAGCCAGATCAAGCATTTTACAGCAAAGTGTTCTTTTTAACCCCGCCCCCGAAAGGCTGAATCTCAAAATAAAACAAGAGCAATACTGAATGTAAATTACAATAATTAATTTAAATAAGTAAATTAATTTGTGGGTGATTGTGTTTTGATTTAAATGTCCCTTTAACAGTGTTTTGCTTTAGAATATCTTATTTCATTTTGCACTAGACCTTCAAAACATCATTTTATCAAGTTCTGTCAAAAGTACTCTGTCCCCGTTTTGTCTTTGAAGGTTACATTGTGTTTAGTGGCCCCCGCAGAGCAAATGGTATACAAGGCCTGCGATTTATTATCCAGTCCGAGAAGCAACCTCATTATTTAGAGAGCCGTGTGGAGGCTTTTTTGAAGACTATGGAGAAATCCCTGGAAGAGATGTCAGAAGAAGCCTTCCAGAAACACATTCAGGCACTAGCAATACGTCGTCTAGACAAGCCAAAGAAGCTGGCCTCAGAGTGTGCCAAGTACTGGGGAGAAATCATTTCTCAACAGTATAATTTTGACAGAGGTAAGACACTATTGGAAACAGTTCCAGGGTGGTTGAGGAGGGGAGAATTGGTTATATATAGCTATATACAATTATGATTTTTAAAAGCTTTTTTTCGGTATTGTTCTTACTGTAATTTCAGTAATAAATGTTAGCGTTTTGAATGCCCTTGTATTCTTAAGTGGCACTAAAGGATGGATAAAAAATGACTTTAGAGAGAATATATTCTGCATTCATATATTTAAAGGTCTGTCATGGTGAAGAGCCTGTAATTTACATAGGGTGGCAGGGGACTCCCAGCTATTGTCATATAATTCATGATTCTAAAAAGTTGTTTTTAAAGAATAAACTCAGTATTCTGTAATTATTTATTTAAAAAAAATATTCAATCCCCTCGTGGAACTTGGAATTGTGCATTCTGCAACATAGCTCATAGGCCATCTGTTTTACCAGTTTCAGACAGTTCAGCTGTTTTACCCTTGGATGCCAGAGATTAAATGTTGCATCACTCAGAGCTAACAATTTATTTTAGTTGTCACCTATATATATATATATATATATATATATATATATATATATATATATATATATATATATATATATATATTAGCAATTTAAAATATGGGGAGGCGAAAAGTGAGTTTAAAATCCTCCACTAAATCCAAAATGTAGAGAAAATAACTCATTGTGTAAACCATTTACAAATCTAGACAAGTCAGAAGACTTGCTTTTACCCTAGAAACTCTCTGATTACACTGTTTCCAATGCAGCAAAGGATTCTGGGTGATATATGCAAATGAGGTTCACAATGACTCACTTTTTTACTTCTAGCCTGCTTTTTAAGGCAGACTTCCCTTTACACCATAGCATCGCCACATTACACAGCTTCTAAGCTTAGCTTGGGGTAGTACAGTGATTCAGACCAATCCCAGGACAGCTGTTTTGTGGTTATTGCCACTCATCAGCTGGGGAGTAGGTTGAATCACTGCTTGGTAAAGTTGTTTTCTGGGGGATATTTTAAATTGCTGCAGTGATGATGGGGTAGCACAGCATTTCCATTATGAAAATCTATATTTAAAGGGATATGATGTGATATTTTCTTTCATGATTAAGATAGAGCAGCAATTTTAAGCAACTTTCTAATTTACTCCTATTATCAATTGTTCTTCATTCTCTTGGTATCTTTATTAGAAAAAGTAGGAATGTAAGCTTAGTAACCGGCCCATTTTTGGTTCAGCGCCTGTGTAAGGCTTGCTGATTGGTGGCTACATATTAAATATCTATTAATATTTTCTGTATTTTGATAGGGTCGTAACTGATTTAATTTTTTTCTCATCAGACAATATTGAAGTATCTTATCTGAAGACCCTGGTTAAGGATGACATCATGAAGTTTTACAAGGTAACATGTCCCTGTGTATCACATATCTGTCCTCATTAGTTATTCAATCTCACAGTAAGCAAAGAACTATAGTCGTGAGGTAACGTGAAACAGAAACAGTTTCCATAATGCAGGAGTAGAAAACATTTTCAAATATTTTTTTGTATGTTTTAACATTGATATAGGAATAATCACTCACTGGCTGATGAGGACAGCTCCTTTATATGTATTGGTGGACAGGGACACGCATGTAACATAGTAGATTAGGTTGAAAAAAGACCGAAGTCCATTGAGTTCAACCTATACAAATCTAAAATACTTACAAAAAGCTCCAGTTAAGCGTAAATAATCCCATAAGACCGAAGTCCATTGAGTTCAACCTATACAAATCTAAAATACTTACAAAAAGCTCCAGTTAAGCGTAAATAATCCCACTAAAAGGTGACCCATTTAATACTAGCAATCATATCCATGAATTTTGTTTCCAGACAGAAATGTATCCAAACAATTTTTAAATGTATCTAGGGTATTGGCATTCACTACCTCCTTTGGTTCCACAATTTTATTGCTCTTACAGGGAAAAAAACATTTTTGTTGCAGGAGATTAAATCTCTTTTCCTCCAACCTTAAATTGTGACCTCTTGTCACAAACAATTTTCTTGGAATAAACAGAGCTTCTGCCATCTCTGTATATGGGCCTTAAATATATTTATATAAAGTAATCATGTCACCTCTCAAGCGCCTTTTTTCTAAAGAAAACAGACTCAGTTTGGCTAGCCTCTCCTTATAACTTTAATTCTCAATTCCCCTTATTAGCTTTGTGGCCCTTCTCTGAACTAGTTCTGCAATCTCTTTTTTTTTTTTGTGATCAGTCCCCAAAACTGCACTCCATACTCAAGGTGAGATCTTACCAGGGATTTATATAGTGACAAAAGTATGCTTTCCTCCTTTGAATCAATGCCTCTTTTAATACATGCTAGTATCTTATTAGCCTGTGTAGCCGCTGCCCTGCATTGTGCACCCATCTTTAGCTTGTTATCTATTACTACTTCCAAAATGTAGAACCTTGCATTTTCCTGTATTAAATCTAATTTTCTATTTACCTGCCCATACTTCTAATTTTTGCAGATCCCTTTGTAAGGAAAGCTCTGACCTAATGACCTTACTTAACTTAGTATCATCTGCAAAAATAGAGATGTCGCTATTTAATCCTGCTCCAAGTCATTTATAAAAATATTAAAAAGAACAGGGCCCAGTACTGATCCATGGGGGACTCCACTGATTACCTTTGTCCAATCTGAGTATGATCCATTCACTACTACTCGTTGCTCCCTATCTTTTATCCAGTTATTTATCCATGAGCTAACATTTTCATCTATTCCTAGTCCCTTAATTTTGTGCATTAATCTCACATGCGGCACTGTATCAAATGCCTTTGCAAAATCTAAGTATATCACATCAACTGATTCCCCTTTATCTATATTTTTACTTACTTCCTCATAGAATCTAATTAGATTAGTTTGATATGATCTATTTCTCCTAAAACCATGCTTATTAGAACTCATAATCTTGTTTACACGTATGCTCATAAATATAATCCTTTATAATCCCTTCAAATATCTTCCCCACTATTTATGTCAGACTAACTGGTCTATGGCTTTTTGGATCATCCCTGCTTCCCTTTCTGAAGAGTGGCACCACGTCAGCTTTACGCCAATCCTAGGGTACCATGCATGAAGGCAGAAAGTTTTTTTTTGGAACAGGATCACCTATTTTACAAAAACAAAACAGCAGTAATAAATTTTAAAAGGCCTTTTTTTGATGCATCAAATTTATTTTAAGGGGTACAAGAGTATAAAAAAAATACAGCATGTAGTAGTGTATGGTTTATAGAAACACAGCAGTGTTTATCTGTTTAAAAAAAAATCCAGCTTTTCTTCATTTGAAAGCTTCTCTATTTTGGTTGCACTTCTTTTTTTTTTTCTCCCTGACTCACGCTGCTCACAGGAGGGCACGTTGAAAGGTTGTGGAAAGTGCTGCAGGCATCTGAAATTTCAGTGTTTTTAAAACACCGGAACGTAGGGCTGATCCAAACATTTAAAAAAAAAAAATAGTGATATTTAATTGCCTCTTTAATACTTGTAATATTAAATTAAATACATACCATTTTAGGATTTTATATAAAATTCTATTTCTTTCATGTAATTGGCAAGAGTCCATGAGCTAGTGACGTATGGGATATACAATCCTACCAGGAGGGGCAAAGTTTCCCAAACCTCAAAATGCCTATAAATACACCCCTCACCACACCCACAATTCAGTTTTACAAACTTTGCCTCCTATCGAGGTGGTGAAGTAAGTTTGTGCTTGATTTTCCACGTTGATATGCGCTTCTCAACATTTTGAAGCCCGATTCCTCTCAGAGTGTACAGTGTTTGTCAGAGGGATGTGAAGGGAGTATCACCTATTGAATTCTATGGTTTTCCTCTCGGGAAATATTTTTCATAGGTTCTCTGTTATCGGTCGTAGAGATTCATCTCCTACCTCCTTTTTCAGATCAACGATATACTCTCATATTCCATTACCTCTACTGATAACCGTTTCAGTACTGGTTTCGCTATCTGCTATATGTGGATGGGTGTCTTTCGGCAAGTATGTTTTCATTACTTAAGACACTCTCAGCTATGGTTTGGCACTTTATGTATTAATATAAAGTTCTAAATATATGTATTGTACTTATATTTGCCATGAGTCAGGTTTATGTATATTTCCTTTTGCAGACTATCAGTTTCATATTTAGGAAAATATTTTTCTTACCTGGGGTATAGTCTTTTTTTCAAATTGACTGCTTTTTCATTAAATTTCCGCGGGCAAAATTAGGCTTGTGAGGATGTTTATTGCATCATTATTGGCGTGAGAATTTTTTGGCGTGAAGGTACGTCCGATGACGCAAATTCGTCATTTCCGCCGTCTTAGTTGACGCCGAATTTCCTTGCACAAGGTTGCGTCTGCAATGACGCGAGTGTGTCATTTCCGGATGATGTTAGCGCCAAAAATTTTCATTTTGCATTGTGCGTCATACTTGGTGCCAAATAATTTAATTATTTAAAACCCTATTCCTATATGCCTCTTGCCTTTTTCTATGTCAGAGGGCTATGCTGTTTGCATTTTTTCCCATTCCTGAAACTGCCATATAAGGAAATTGATAATTTTGCTTTATATATTGTTTTTTCTCTTACATTTGCAAGATGTCTCAATCTGATCCTGTCTCAGAAACCACTGTTGAAACCCTGCTGCCTGATAACAGTTCTACCAAAGCTAAGTGTAGCTGTTGTTGTAAATTTGTGAAGATTATATCTCCAGCTGTGGTATGTAAAATTTGTCATGATAAGCTTTTACATGCAGAGAATATGTCCATCAGTAATAGTACAATGCCTGTTGTTCCTTCAACATCTAATGTACATGAAATCCCTGTGAATATAAAATATTTTATTGCTGATGCGATTCAGAAGGCTTTGTCTGCTATCCCGCCTTCTAATAAACGTAAAAGGTCTTTTAAAACTTCTCATAAAGTTGATGAAATTTCAAATGACCGACAACATACTGAATTATCCTCCTCTGATGAGGATCTATCTGATTCAGAAGATCCTTCCTCAGATATTGACACTGAAAAATCTACTTATTTATTTATTTAAAATGGAGTATATTCATTCCATGTTAAGAGGTGTTGATTACAATGGATATTGAGGAATCTAGTCCTCTTTATATTTAAACTAGTAAACGTTTAAATTCTGTTTATAAACCTCCTGTGGTTACTCCAGAGGTTTTTCCAGTTCCTGATGTTATTTCTGATATGAATTCTAAGGAATGAGGCCTGGTACTTCTTTTATCCCTTCTTCAAGGTTTAACAAATTGTATCCTTGGCCAGCAGACTTGAATCTTATCTAAGGAAAGCTTATTTATATTCTGGCTATCTTCTCAGGCCTGCCATTTCTATGGCTGATGTTGCAGCTGCATCAACTTTTTGGTTGGAGAGTTTAGCAACAGGAAATTGATCCTGATTTGTCTAGCATTGTTAGCTTGCTTCAACATGCTAATCATTTTATCTGTGATGACATTTTTGATATCATCAAAATTGATGTTAAATATATATCTTTAGCTATAAGAGCTTTGTGGCTCAAATATTGGAATGCTGACATGGTATTTAAGTCTAGATTACTATCTCTTTCTTTCCAAGGTAATTTATTTGGTTCTCAGTTGGATTTGATTATTTCAACTGTTTCTGGGGGGGGGGAGGGATTTTTATTTGCCTCAGGATAAAAGACCTAAGGGTAAATCTAAAGCTTCTTACCGTTTTCGTTCCTTTCGACAAAATAAGGAACAAAAACCTAATCCTTCCCCCAAAGAATCTGGTTCCAGTTGGAAACCTTCTTCAAGTTGGAGTAACTCCAAACCAATTAAGAAACCAAAGCCAGCTCCCAAGTCTGCATTAAGGTGCGGCCCTCGTTCCAGCTCAGCTGGTAGGGGCAGATTAAGATTCTTCCAAGACATTTGGGCAGATTCTGTCCAAAATCAATGGATTCAGAATATTGTCTCTCAAGGGTACCGAATAGGATTCAGAGTAAGACCACCTGTGAGATTTTTTTTTTTTCAAAAGAGCTTTATTGAAGTTATAAATAACAATACACGTTATGAATTGAATGTACAGATTATACACCAGAGAAGAAGTAAAACATCACCATTGTAGTACATTATACAGGCTTCGAGAGAACACAGCGTATACTTAATCATTATTAGTGAAGTGCAACAAGAAAAAGAGTTATAGCCATGTGTTGTGAGTCAGTGTATTTCCTTTTGGTTCCCATTCTTAGTTGAATAGACCGCTCATGGATCTAGTTACTAGGATTGATAAAGATAGTACTGGGAACTCAGAGCAAAAAAAACAAAACAGTAAAATAAGAATTAGGAAGAACAAAAGGAGCTGGGGGGGGGAGAGCAATAGGAGCTGGAGGAGGGGGGAGTGTGTATGGGAGAAAGAAAAAAGAGAACAATGACCATTTGAGAGATATATCTTGAAACCTTTAAGGGTGTGGTTTAGATTATACTAGGAATTTGATAAAAATTAAAGTTGGTGCTGGGCGTTAAAGATAAATGTGCAACAACATAGTGTATTTTGGTGCGTGAGACTTTGTGGGAAATTAACGATAAAGCATATAGATGCATTGTGAGCTATAACCCCGACACGGGGATAGAAGGATTGATATTTATGGCTGCTGCCTTGTTAAGTTTTTAAGCTATCCCACCCGCCGCAGGCCTCACAGAGGGGGGGGGGGGGAGATCACGCCTTGAGCAGTCTATCAAAGCTAACCAATATGTTAAAGAGCAGCAGTCTCTATAAGTAGCTCTAAAGTTAATAATCATCCGGTGCTAAATATACAGTAAAAATAAGAACCGAAAGTGAGCTGCAAGGGAGAGTTTGCTTACATGAACCCTACAACACAACATATCATATTGTCGTACTTTATCATATAATTGAACTTATGTAGTCTCTAATAAAAGGATAACTTCCTATACCCCTAGAGTCTTAAAAATAAAGCTTAGAGAACTTTGCAAAATACATTTTTAACATATATAACGGGGAAAAGCCATAGTCCTCTGTGGGGTCAGGCTGGACAAGGGTATATCGTCCGAGAGGGGCATCTGCAGCCTACCCCTCTCCTACTATTGGGAACTGGTCATCCCGATGAGAAAGTCTTATGCCCCCACCTGTGGTAGTTACAGGTCTCCGCCATCTGTGTCCGTCCGTTTTGTTAGGCCCCAGATCTGAGAACATAGCGGAGAGTCTCTTTGTCATCTGTAGTGTCTGTTGCAAGGCCTCTGAAAGGATAGTCTTTTCGACTCTGTGGGTATGCACAGAGCCCTTCTGTACTACTTCTTGTTGCATAAGAGTATCGGCCATGTCACCCAGGGTAATCTTTGTAGTTTTATCCGGCTTGGAGCTTCCAACTGGTCTGCTGTGCCATCTAACAAGTGCTGGAGCCTGTGGAGAGGTTGGTGTCGGGTAGTGATCCCTATTACAGGTCGGAGCTAGGTCTGCTTTCATGGTAGGCTTGCGTTCCGGATTGGATCTAGAGTCCTTTGGTAGATGTGGGTCTCCGTGGCAGGGTATGATGCTGTGGCGCCCTGTGTAGTTTTTCCGAGGAGCGCTGTTGGGTGTTATAGAGCCTCCGCCATTTTGATTGCGGGTTGCTAAGGTTCTTTCTCTCTGGTTGCTCGTTGCATCGGAGGAGCAGAGTTCGTTCAGTAAGTAGTCGTATGGGGCCCTGTCGAACAGCTTCTCAAAGATTTTCTCCAGCTTTTCCATAGATGTTAGTAGGTGATGATACATTTCTGATTCTCCCATAGTGATCTTTGTTAAAGGATATATAATAGAAGAATTCTGCACGCTGCCTACTATTATTGTGATTCTAAGATGTTGTCAGTTATATAAGTCCCAGTTGATTATGAATGGTGAAGAGACTCAGTAAGCCGATGGTCTCCGGCAGCACTGATAACCCGGCTCTTCCCGGGGGGAGGGTGGAAACCTGGCAATAGGCCGCCGCCTCAGGCCTAACTCCGAACTGTGTCCCCTATGTCATTAATACAGCAATATAAGAGGATATTGAATCCCAGACACCTAGTCTGTGGTGTAATCTATAATTAAGTCTTCGTTTTTGCTGTTTACAGCCAATAATCGGCGGATTATTGAAGGTTCTTTTGGAGCCCACAGAGAATGTGTCCTACTCAGAACGCTGCACGGACACGCCCCCGTGAGAAGATTTTTTTTTTTCTCACGCATCCCAGCAAATCCAGTAAAGACTTAGGCTTTTCTGAAGTGTGTTTCAGACCTGGAGCTTTCAGGGGTAATCATACCAGTTCCGTTTTAGGAACAGGGTCTGGGGCTTTATTCAAATCTATTCATTGTCCCAAAGAAAGAAAATTCATTCAGGCCAGTTCTGGATCTGAAAATTTTTAATCGTTTTGTTAGAGTGCCAACTTTCAAAATGGTGACTATAAGGACTATTCTGCCTTTTTGTTCAGCAAGGGCATTATATGTCCACAATAGACTTACAGGATGCATATCTTCATATTCCGATTCATCCAGACCACTAACAGTTTATCATATTCTCTTTTCTAGACAAGCATTACCAATTTGTCGCTCTTCCATTTGGCCTAGCACAGCTACAAGAATCTTTTCAAAGGTTCTCTGTGCCATACTCTCTGTAATCAGAGAACGGGGTATTGTGGCGTTTCCTTATTTGGATGATATCTTGGTACTAGCTCAGTCTTTACATTCTGCAGAATCTCACACAAATCAACTAGTGTTGTTTCTTCAAAGACATGGTTGGAGGATCAATTTACCAAAAAGTACCTTGATTCCTCAGACAAGGGTCACCTTTTTAGGTTTCCAGATAGATTCAGTGTCCATGACTCTGTCTCTAACAAACAAGAGACGATTAAAATTGGTTTCAGCTTGTTGGAACCTTCAGTCTCTATCATTCCCTTCAGTCCAACCTGGACTGTGATCACAACAGATGCAAGTCTTTCAGGTTGGGGAGCTGTCTGGGGATCTCTGACAGCACAAGGGGTTTGGAAATCTCAAGAGGCAAGGTTACCAATATTTTAGAACTATTTTTAGGGCTCTTCAGGTTTTGCCTCTGTTGAAGAGAGAATCGTTCATTTGTTTTCAGACAGACAATATCACAACTGTGGCATTTGTCAATTATCAGGGTGGGACTCGCAGTCCCCAAGCTATGAAAGAAGTATCTCGGATACTTTCTTGGGCATAATCCAGCTCCTGTCTAATTTCTGTGTTTCATATCCCAGGTGTAGACAATTGGGAAGCGGATTTTCTCAGCCATCAGACTTTACATCCGGGGGAGTGGTCACTCCATCCAGATGTGTTTTCTCAAATTGTTCAGATGTGGGGTCTTCCAGAAATAGATCTGATGGCTTCCCATCTAAACCAGAAACTTCCCAGTTACCTATCCAGGTCCAGGGATCCTCAGGCGGAGGGGGTGGATGCGTTAGCAGTTCCTTGGTGTTGCCAACCTGCTTATATTTTCCCGCCTTTAGTTCTTCTTCCTAGAGGGATCTCCAAGTTCATCATGGAACAATTGTTTGTGTTGCTGGTAGTTCCAGCATGGCCTTACAGGTTTTGGTATGCGGATCTTGTTCGGATGTACAGTTGCCAACCTTAGCCACTTCCTTTAAGACCAGAACTTCTGTCTCAAGGTCCGTTTTTTCCATCAGGATCTCAAGTCCTTAAATTTAGATAAGGGACAAATCTCTGCTCTTTCTGTTTTATTTCACAGAAAGATTGTTAAGCTTCCTGATATTCACTGTTTTGTACAGGCTTTGGTCCATATCAAGCCTGTCATTGAATCAATCTCTCCTCCTCTCCTCCTTGGTGTCTTAATTTGGTTTCGAAGGCTTTACAGGCTCCTCCGTTTGAGCCTATGCATTCTTTGGACATTAAACTACTTCCTTGGAAAGTGTTGTTCCTTTTGGCCATCTCTTCTGCTAGAAGAGTTTCCGAATTATATGCTTTTTCTTGTGAATCTCATTTTTTAATTTTCCATCAGGATAAGGCAGTTTTGCAGACTTAATTTAAATTTCTACCTAAGGTTGTGAATTCTAACAACATTAATAGAGAAATTGTTGTCCCCTCTTTGTGTCCTAATCCTAAGAATTCTTTGGAGAGAGCCTTACATTCTTTGGATGTTGTAATAGCTTTGAAATATTATGTTGAAGCTACTAAAGATTTCAGGAAGACTTCTAGTCTATTTGTTATCTTTTCTGGTTCTAGGAAAGGTCAGAAGGCTTCTGCCATTTCCTTGGCATCTTGGTTAAAGCTTTTGATTCATCAGGCTTATTTGGAGTCGGGTCAGGCCCCGCCTCAGAGAATTACAGCTCATTCTACTAGATCAGTCTCCACTTTGTGGGCTTTTTAAGAATGAAGCTTCAGTTGATCAGATTTGCAAAGCAGCAACTTGGTCTTCTTTGCATATATTTACTAAATTCTACCGTTTTGATGTATTTGCTTCTTCGGAAGCAGTTTTTGGTAGAAAAGTTTTTCAGGCAGCTGTTTCAGTTTGATTCTTCTGCTTATGTTTAAGTTTTTTTTTTTTCGTTTATGAGAATAAACTTATTTTGGGTTGTGGATTATTTTTTTCAGTGGAAAATGGCTGTTATTTTGGGTATTTACTATACCATACATCACTAGCTCATGGACTCTTGCCAATTACATGAAAGAAAACATAATTTATGTAAGAACTTACCTGATAAATTAATTTCTTTCATATTGGAAAGAGTTCATGAGACCCACCCTATTTATGGTGGTTATGATTTTTTGTATAAAGCACAATTCCTTTTTTGATGCTTTTTACTCCTTTCTTTATCACCCCAATACTTGGCTATTTGTTAAACTGAATTGTGGGTGTGGTGAGGGGTGTATTTATAGGCTTTTTGAGTTTTGGGAAACTTTGCCCCTCCTGGTAAGATTGTATATCCCATACGTCACTAGCTCATGGACTCTTGCCAATATGAAAGAAACTAATTTATCAGGTAAGTTCTTACATAAATTATGTTTTTATTTCTAGAATGACGTAAAGAACAGAAATGGGCTGTCTGACACGCAGTCTAATATAATAGTCCAATAAATAAAATCTAATTTACATATTGTAATTTTCCAATCGCGCACCACCATCCATGAAGACTTTTGCCCGGTCTTTATAAGGTAATAGAGCATGTGCATAGAATAAATGTCATCGGCTTTCTATGGTACTCGCTGAGCGATCTGCATATAGTGCTGCTCCTGTTAAACGATTTATAGACATATAGATATTTGCGGTCACATTACCAATCACAAGTTGAAAATGTGACCACTGAGATGTGAGTGATGTCGGCGCTGATCTCTCAAACACATTGCGCATGTGCATGACAATAAAATTCCATAGCACATGCACTGGTACGTGCTGCTCCCAAGAACTGGCGTTAAAGAGAAAATGTATATATTTTTGCCTTTTAAATCCCTTTAAATTTACTTTTTTTTTATATATGCATAATATTAATATATGCAGTTAATCAATTTCTTGCAATAAATTTGCATACACAATGAATGCCCTAAAAGTTTTTATAACTGTAATTTTGTTAGAAAAATGTGCATTGTTTGGCATTCCAGGGGCATCCCCCTTGAGACACTTTGTGAGTGTTGTGTGTGTTATATTGTTTGCTATGACTAACTAGGGACAAATAAAAACAAGCTCACTGATTGACCAACCAATAACTGCAAACAATTTGTTTTACTACTAAGAGTTGAATATATTTAGTTTCCTATAAAGAGCTAGATTACAAGTGGAGCGCTAATTTATCACCCGTTTACTGGTTTACTGGTGCACATTAAATAATCAGCCATTACAAGTGTAGTACAAAATGTAGCATATTTTTTTTAATTAAAAAAAAAATATGCAAAAAGCAGTTATGAGGGGTTAAAGTTGGCGGGTGCATGGTGTTAATAAAAAAAAAAAAAAAAAAAATGTCAGAGAAAAGTGCCTTTTCATTG
This sequence comes from Bombina bombina, assembly GCF_027579735.1. Taxonomy (NCBI): domain Eukaryota; kingdom Metazoa; phylum Chordata; class Amphibia; order Anura; family Bombinatoridae; genus Bombina; species Bombina bombina. The sequence goes on along the minus strand of NC_069507.1, from coordinate 141,394,513 downwards.
CTCTCTATGGGAACTGTGTGTTCCCTGTAAATATATATGTAATATATGTATATGAATATACACATATATAATTATGCGTTAATATGTGTGTACACACATATAAACACATAAATATACTTATGTATATATTTACAATCTGCTGCCCACCGCTGTGCGACTTACCCCTTTCGCTACACTAGTTCTCATACCATCTCTATGGAAGCGTGCTGTCGTGAGCGCAAAGCTTGTAACTTGTAATACCAGCGCACATTTGCGTGCGCTGGTATTACTAAGGAAAGCGCAAATATCGCTTTAGCGGAAGCGATATTTTGCACTCCGCTTAGAATCTAGCCCAAAATGTGTAATATCCTTTAATTGCATTAAATCTTCTAGCGCTAGAATGCTGTACTAATTGTGACACAAGTGCAGTAGTTGCGAGCACAAAATATTTCTCCAACATAGGTGTGTCCGGTCCACGGCGTCATCCTTACTTGTGGGATATTCTCTTCCCCAACAGGAAATGGCAAAGAGCCCAGCAAAGCTGGTCACATGATCCCTCCTAGGCTCCGCCTACCCCAGTCATTCTCTTTGCCGTTGTACAGGCAACATCTCCACGGAGATGGCTTAGAGTTTTTTAGTGTTTAACTGTAGTTTTTCATTATTCAATCAAGAGTTTGTTATTTTCAAATAGTGCTGGTACGTACTATTTACTCAGAAACAGAAAAGAGATGAAGAATTCTGTTTGTATGAGGAAAATGATTTTAGCAACCGTAACTAAAATCCATGGCTGTTCCACACAGGACTGTTGAGAGCAATTAACTTCAGTTGGGGGAACAGTTTGCAGTCCCTTGCTGCTTGAGGTATGACACATTCTAACAAGACGATGTAATGCTGGAAGCTGTCATTTTCCCTATGGGATCCGGTAAGCCATGTTTATTACGATTGTAAATAAGGGCTTCACAAGGGCTTATTTAAACTGTAGACTTTTTCTGGGCTAAATCGATTGATTATTAACACATATTTAGCCTTGAGGAATCATTTTATCTGGGTATTTTGATATAATAATATCGGCAGGCACTGTTTTAGACACCTTATTCTTTAGGGGCTTTCCCAAAGCATAGGCAGAGTCTCATTTTCGCGCCGGTGTTGCGCACTTGTTTTTGAGAGGCATGGCATGCAGTCGCATGTGAGAGGAGCTCTGATACTTATAAAAGACTTCTGAAGGCGTCATTTGGTATCGTATTCCCCTTTGGGTTTGGTTGGGTCTCAGCAAAGCAGATACCAGGGACTGTAAAGGGGTTTAAAGCTTAAAACGGCTCCGGTTCCGTTATTTTAAGGGTTAAAGCTTCCAAAATTGGTGTGCAATATTTTCAAGGCTTTGAGACGCTGTGGTGAAAATTTGGTGAATTTTGAACAATTCCTTCATGTTTTTTCGCAATTGCAGTAATAAAGTGTGTTCAGTTTAAAATTTAAAGTGACAGTAACGGTTTTATTTTAAAACGTTTTTTGTACTTTCTGATCAAGTTTATGCCTGTTTAACATGTCTGAACTACCAGATAGACTGTGTTCTGAATGTGGGGAAGCCAGAATTCCTATTCATTTAAATAAATGTGATTTATGTGATAATGACAATGATGCCCAAGATGATTCCTCAAGTGAGGGGAGTAAGCATGGTACTGCATCATTCCCTCCTTCGTCTACACGAGTCTTGCCCACTCAGGAGGCCCCTAGTACATATAGCGCGCCAATACTCCTTACTATGCAACAATTAACGGCTGTAATGGATAATTCTGTCAAAAACATTTTAGCCAAAATGAACCCTTGTCAGCGTAAGCGTGGCTGCTCTGTTTTAGTTACTGAAGAGCATGACGACGCTGATATTAATGTCTCTGAAGGGCCCCTAACCCAATCTGAGGGGGCCAGGGAGGTTTTGTCTGAGGGAGAAATTACTGATTTAGGGAACATTTCTCAGCAGGCTGAATCTGATGTGATTACATTTAAATTTAAATTGGAACATCTCCGCATTTTGCTTAAGGAGGTATTATCCACTCTGGATGATTGTGAAAATTTAGTCATCCCAGAGAAACTATGTAAAATGGACAAGTTCCTAGAGGTGCCGGGGCTCCCAGAAGCTTTTCCTATACCCAAGCGGGTGGCGGACATTGTTAATAAAGAATGGGAAAGGCCCGGTATTCCTTTCGTCCCTCCCCCCATATTTAAAAAATTGTTTCCTATGGTCGACCCCAGAAAGGACTTATGGCAGTCAGTCCCCAAGGTCGAGGGAGCGGTTTCTACTTTAAACAAACGCACCACTATTCCCATAGAGGATAGTTGTGCTTTCAAAGATCCTATGGATAAAAAATTAGAAGGTTTGCTTAAAAAGATGTTTGTTCAGCAGGGTTACCTTCTACAACCCATTTCATGCATTGTCCCTGTCACTACTGCCGCATATTTCTGGTTTGATGAACTGCTTAAGGTGCTCGATAGTGACTCTCCTCCTTATGAGGAGATTATGGACAGAATCAATGCTCTCAAATTGGCTAATTCTTTCACTCTAGACGCCTCTTTGCAATTGGCTAAGTTAGCGGCTAAGAACTCTGGGTTTGCTATTGTGGCGCGCAGAGCGCTTTGGTTGAAATCTTGGTCGGCTGATGCGTCTTCCAAGAACAAGCTACTAAACATTCCTTTCAAGGGGAAAACGTTGTTTGGTCCTGACTTGAAGGAGATTATCTCTGATATCACTGGGGGTAAGGGCCACGCCCTTCCTCAGGATCGGCCTTTCAAGGCAAAAAATAGACCTAATTTTCGTCCCTTTCGTAAAAACGGACCAGCCCAAGGTGCTACGTCCTCTAAGCAAGAGGGTAATACTTCTCAGGCCAAGCCAGCTTGGAGACCAATGCAAGGCTGGAACAAGGGAAAGCAGGCCAAGAAACCTGCCACTGCTACCAAGACAGCATGAAATATTGGCCCCCGATCCGGGACCGGATCTGGTGGGGGGCAGACTCTCTCTCTTCGCTCAGGCTTGGGCAAGAGATGTTCTGGATCCTTGGGCGCTAGAAATAGTCTCCCAGGGTTATCTTCTGGAATTCAAGGGACTTCCCCCAAGGGGGAGGTTCCACAGGTCGCAGTTGTCTTCAGACCACATAAAAAGACAGGCGTTCTTACATTGTGTAGAAGACCTGTTAAAAATGGGAGTGATTCATCCTGTTCCATTAAGAGAACAAGGGATGGGGTTCTACTCCAATCTGTTCATAGTTCCCAAAAAAGAGGGAACGTTCAGACCAATCCTAGATCTCAAGATCTTAAACAAATTTCTCAAGGTCCCATCGTTCAAGATGGAAACCATTCGAACTATCCTTCCTTCCATCCAGGAAGGTCAATTCATGACCACGGTGGATTTAAAGGATGCGTATCTACATATTCCTATCCACAAGGAACATCATCGGTTCCTAAGGTTTGCATTCCTGGACAAACATTACCAGTTCGTGGCGCTTCCTTTCGGATTAGCCACTGCTCCAAGGATTTTCACAAAGGTACTAGGGTCCCTTCTAGCGGTGCTAAGACCAAGGGGCATTGCAGTAGTACCTTACCTGGACGACATTCTGATTCAAGCGTCGTCCCTTCCTCAAGCAAAGGCTCACACGGACATTGTCCTGGCCTTTCTCAGATCTCACGGCTGGAAAGTGAACGTGGAAAAGAGTTCTCTATCCCCGTCAACAAGGGTTCCCTTCTTGGGAACAATTATAGACTCCTTAGAAATGAGGATTTTTCTAACAGAGGCCAGAAAAACAAAGCTTCTGGACTCTTGTCGGATACTTCATTCCGTTCCTCTTCCTTCCATAGCTCAGTGCATGGAAGTGATCGGGTTGATGGTGGCGGCGATGGACATAGTTCCTTTTGCGCGCATTCATCTAAGACCATTACAACTGTGCATGCTCAGTCAGTGGAATGGGGACTATACAGACTTGTCTCCGAAGATACAAGTAAATCAGAGAACCAGAGACTCACTCCGTTGGTGGCGGTCCCTGGACAATCTGTCTCAAGGGATGATGTTCCACAGACCAGAGTGGGTCATTGTCACGACCGACGCCAGTCTGATAGGCTGGGGCGCGGTCTGGGGATTCCTGAAAGCTCAGGGTCTTTGGTCTCGGGAAGAATCTCTTCTACCGATAAATATTCTGGAACTGAGAGCGATATTCAATGCTCTCCAGGCCTGGCCCCAGCTTGCGAGGACCAGGTTCATACGGTTTCAATCAGACAACATGACGACTGTTGCGTACATCAACCATCAGGGGGGAACAAGGAGTTCCCTAGCGATGGAAGAAGTAACCAAAATTATTCTTTGGGCGGAGTCTCACTCCTGCCACCTGTCTGCTATCCACATCCCAGGAGTGGAAAATTGGGAAGCGGATTTTCTGAGTCGGCAGACATTGCATCCGGGGGAGTGGGAACTCCATCCGGAAATCTTTGCCCAAGTCACTCACCTGTGGGGCATTCCAGACATGGATCTGATGGCCTCTCGTCAGAACTTCAAAGTTCCTTGCTACGGGGCCAGATCCAGGGATCCCAAGGCGGCTCTAGTGGATGCACTAGTAGCACCTTGGACCTTCAAACTAGCTTATGTGTTCCCGCCATTTCCTCTCATCCCCAGGCTGATAGCCAGGATCAAGCAGGAGAGGGCGTCGGTGATCTTGATAGCTCCTGCGTGGCCACGCAGGACTTGGTATGCAGATCTGGTGAATATGTCATCGGCTCCACCTTGGAAGCTACCTTTGAGACGAGACCTTCTTGTTCAGGGTCCGTTCGAACATCCGAATCTGGTTTCACTCCAGCTGACTGCTTGGAGATTGAACGCTTGATTTTATCGAAGCGAGGATTCTCAGATTCTGTTATCGATACTCTTGTTCAGGCCAGAAAGCCTGTGACTAGAAAGATTTACCACAAAATTTGGAAAAAATATATCTGTTGGTGTGAATCTAAAGGATTCCCTTGGGACAAGGTTAAGATTCCTAGGATTCTATCCTTCCTTCAAGAAGGATTGGAAAAAGGATTATCTGCAAGTTCCCTGAAGGGACAGATTTCTGCCTTGTCGGTATTACTTCACAAAAAGCTGGCAGCTGTGCCAGATGTTCAAGCCTTTGTTCAGGCTTTGGTTAGAATCAAGCCTGTTTACAAACCTTTGACTCCTCCTTGGAGTCTCAATTTAGTTCTTTCAGTTCTTCAGGGGGTTCCGTTTGAACCCTTACATTCCGTTGATATTAAGTTATTATCTTGGAAAGTTTTGTTTTTAGTTGCGATTTCTTCTGCTAGAAGAGTCTCAGAATTATCTGCTCTGCAGTGTTCTCCTCCTTATCTGGTGTTCCATGCAGATAAGGTGGTTTTACGTACTAAACCTGGTTTTCTTCCAAAAGTTGTTTCTAACAAAAACATTAACCAGGAGATTATCGTACCTTCTCTGTGTCCAAAACCAGTTTCAAAGAAGGAACGTTTGTTGCACAATTTGGATGTTGTTCGCGCTCTAAAATTCTATTTAGATGCTACAAAGGATTTTAGACAAACATCTTCCTTGTTTGTTGTTTATTCAGGTAAAAGGAGAGGTCAAAAAGCAACTTCTACATCTCTCTCTTTTTGGATTAAAAGCATTATCAGATTGGCTTACGAGACTGCCGGACGGCAGCCTCCCGAAAGAATCACAGCTCATTCCACTAGGGCTGTGGCTTCCACATGGGCCTTCAAGAACGAGGCTTCTGTTGATCAGATATGTAGGGCAGCGACTTGGTCTTCACTGCACACTTTTACCAAATTTTACAAGTTTGATACTTTTGCTTCTTCTGAGGCTATTTTTGGGAGAAAGGTTTTGCAAGCCGTGGTGCCTTCCATTTAGGTGACCTGATTTGCTCCCTCCCTTCATCCGTGTCCTAAAGCTTTGGTATTGGTTCCCACAAGTAAGGATGACGCCGTGGACCGGACACACCTATGTTGGAGAAAACAGAATTTATGTTTACCTGATAAATTTCTTTCTCCAACGGTGTGTCCGGTCCACGGCCCGCCCTGGTTTTTTTAATCAGGTCTGATATTTTATTTTCTTTAACTACAGTCACCACGGTACCATATGGTTTCTCCTATGCAAATATTCCTCCTTAACGTCGGTCGAATGACTGGGGTAGGCGGAGCCTAGGAGGGATCATGTGACCAGCTTTGCTGGGCTCTTTGCCATTTCCTGTTGGGGAAGAGAATATCCCACAAGTAAGGATGACGCCGTGGACCGGACACACCGTTGGAGAAAGAAATTTATCAGGTAAACATAAATTCTGTTTTCTTGCTTGTACGTGAATGCAAAGACTTGAAAAGCTTAGCTGTAAATATTTAAACATAGTAGGGATGACTGTTCTAATTTTACATACTATGCTTTGTCCTTAACACTAGAGAATGTTGGATAGAAATGTTCTAGAGACCCGTTTCCTGGCAACCTGATTCATATTGGACTTGCACAGGGGAATTCATTTTGTGACTAATCTTAGCTACCAGAAAACTACTTGTCGGTTTAAAAAAAAAAAAAGAAAGTTCAAGGTTACAGCACTTCAGAAAATTTCTTAAAATGGCTGCAGGCTCTGCTAACAGCACAGAAGATTAAATATTGATCTCCTAAACTTCCAGTCCTGCAGATGCTGCATATTTCGGTTGTCATGCTGGGTTAGCATCTGCCACTTCTGCTGGGAAGCTGGGGATCTACAAATCTGAGTATTCTGTTTTTTTTGTTTTGCAGGAGATGTTATCAGTGGAAGCTCCAAGACGACACAAAGTGTCTGTGCATGTTCTTGCTAGAGAGATGGATTCTTGTAAGTACCTAGAAGCAAACTATTATTATCATTATACATATAATCGAATATGACACATGAATAACCATACAAATCAATATCCCTTCAAGCCATCAATGATCAGACAAAACCACATCTGGAAAATGTATACAATTTATGTACTATGTACAACTTTAAAGGGACAGTCAACTCAAAATGTTTTATTGTTTAAAAATATAGCTAATACCTTTTTTTACCTATTCCCCAATTTTGCACAGAAAACATGGTTATATCAGTCCCCTGATCACATGACTTTTTATTTATTATCTATTGCGTTACATTTTAGCCAATTAGTGCAGTGTCAGCCACAACTCCATGGACGTGAGCACAATATTATCTATACGGCTCACATGAACTAGCAGTCTCCTGTTGTGAAAATCTAAGAAAAAATCATGTGATAAGAGGCTGTAGTGGCTTAGAAACAGGCAGAAATTTAGAGGTTTCAATGTTATAAAGTATATTAATATAACAATGTTGGTTGTGCAAAGCTGGAGAATGGGTAGTAAAGGCGTTATCTATTTTTTTAAACAATAACTATTTGTGTTGACTGTCCCTTTAATGCATCAAACCCATTACACATTTTCTCACTATGAAAACCATGGTCTGGGAATGCTTTATTATATGGCAGAGCAAGTAGTGTGATTGAGTGGTAGACACTCTTCCGTTGTCAGTAATTGGATTTGTTTCCAGTGTCTGGGAATTAATTATTGATTAATATTCACAAGAGGGCGTTAAAGGTTTAGCCTGTTTGTTTATGGAGCAGAAAAATAAGGGGGGCACGGAGAGTGCAGGGTAGCTTAATTTCCTTGATTACTGCTATAAATGGACAGGAACACCAAACGAGTAACATTACCAACGTTAGTCCCACCCCTCAATCTGGTAGCAGAAATTTAAGGGTTACACTTTTGCCATTCTAGGAAGTAGTTTCTGTTTTGGCTTCTATAATGTTCATGGATCAATAAGATTTAGTTTTTTAAAAGTTGCCATTCTATATAAAGGGATGCTGCTAAATTGGTGCTCTATGGGGAGTTTTACCTCTAGCACATGGCTAGGAAAACACAAGGCTTGAAATATTTCTCCCTAACTTACATTTATCTTTATACTAGTATGGAAGAAGTGTGATAGCTGTAGGTGTCTAAGCCTTAGGTTTGGTGTAAAATCTACATAAAGTTGTAAATCAATAATCTCTGTGTTTTCAAGGAGAACAATGAACATACTTCTAAATACAAAAAAATAAAAATAACCCTTAAATTTAGTCTTTTAAATGATTTTTCATCATTGACTACTATTTAAAGGGACAGTAAACACCTGAATTTTTGTTGTTTAAAAAGGTAGATAATCCCTTTATTACCCATTCCCCAGTTTTGCATAACCAACACAATTATATAAATACACTTTTTACCTCTGTGATTACCTTGTATCTATGCCTCTGCAAACTGCCCCCTTATTTCAGTTCTTTTGACAGACATGCATTTTTAGCCAATCAGTGCTTGCTCTTAGGAGCTTCACGTGCCGGAGCTCAATGTTATCTATATGAAACACATGAACTAACGCCCTCTAGTGGTGAAAAAACTGTCAAAATGCTTTCCGATTAGAGGCAGTCTTCAAGGTCTAAGAAATTAGCACATGAACCTCCTAGATTTAGCTTTCAACTAAGAATACCAAGAGAACTAAGCAAACTTGGTAATAAAAGTAAATTGGAAAGTTGTTTAAAATTACATGCCCTATTTAAATCATGAAAATTTTTTTTTACTTTATTGTCCCTTTAAGGTTCATGTGCAAACATAGAGATATAGTTCTACTCAAAATCTACAGTATATTCCTTCTAAAACTTACTAGAACTTTTTTGTTCTACAAATTAGATATTTTGCTTCATCTGGCCTTTTCTGTACCATTCTGCAATGGGGCCACATTTTTCTTTCATTATTCAGATAGAGCATACAATTTCACACCAGGTGAGCCAATGACAAGATGCATATATGTGCAGCTAGCTCCCGGTAATACATTGCTGCTCCTTAGCCTATGTATGTATACCGAGGATTCCAAGAGAACACAGCAAATTGCAGAATAGAAGTAAATATAAACATTATTAAAAGAACACAATTTATTCTTAAAGAAATATATATATATATATATATATATATATATATATACACATATACATACAGTATATAATATATGCTGGTTATTGCAAGTGCAGGATTTATTTGTATTTTTTCGTGACATAATAAGTATCTCCACTATTATACATACAAAAGCAATGCAACTGTTAAAGTGAAATTAAATATAATTAAACAATATATTGATGAATAGTCACAGACACCAGACCTTTGGTGTTAAGTTTTGTTATGTAGGGGAGAATAAATAAAGGTATTATTGTGGTACCAGTTTTTTATTGCAATAGTAGTAAATATACGTGGAATACCTGTTACCAGTGGTCTTTTCAGAATATAAGAAACTCAATTTGTCATATATTCTCATTTATTTAAATTGAATGTAAAAAAAAAAAAAAAAAAGCAACAACTATGGACCGTTGATGCCCAATTATATATCGAGAGCTGTTCTCTATATGCAGAGTTCTGGTTGTGAATGAGAAACCTACATAATGGTGAATTTTTGAACATCGGGCTTTTGGTCTCAATAATATATTAAGCCATTGCTTGGTTGTATCTGTTCAATGAAGACAAAGCAACAGCAATAACTGCTAGATAGGCTGTCAATGGAATGGAAATGCATACAAGTCAGTTTACTTAGCAATAAAAATAGAAAGATCTGCATGAAAAAAATAATGTATTTATATAGGTTTGACTGGAGAAATATCACTACTGGAAATTTTTATCCCTTGGCTACAGGTGTGCATAACAGAAGGGGCTATGTATTCATTGTATGTGTGTGCTTATGTATATAGGTGTATGTGTGTATGTATGTGTGTGTGTGTGTGTATATATATATATATGTGTATATAATGTGTGTTTCCCTCATTCTTTGTATCTCTTCCTCTTTCTCTTCCTCCCTCTCTCTCATTATTTAAAAACGCTAACAGAGGAATTATTCATAACCAAAGGCAAGCTATGGTGGGATGGCATTTGAGAACTTCCAGACATCCCCTCCCCCCCCCCCCTCCAATTACTTATATAACTGAGTGAAGCCTCTAAATGCCTTGGTTCATCCAGGGATGCGCAATTTATATCGCCCGGGACATACAGTTCCGGGCACCGGGCAAGTGGATTTTCCCCACCGGGCTAGCAGTGCACAGGACGCGGTCAGCGAGTTAGAGACAGAGAGAGTTAAGTACGTGTTGGAAATTTATATGTCTTGGGCTGCAGTCTCATTTTATTATTACAGACAACATAATCCAATAGTAACTGTGCTCCAATGAAACAGAGGTGGGCACTGGCCGGGTGCAGAGGTTGCCAAGGAGACCTTCTAATAAGGATCTGTTGTGTCAACGTTCATTAGTAATGGCAGGCAGGGAGCGCTCGTTGTTGCAATGTCCGGCGTTTCCGTTCCCAGTAGGTATGGGACGGTGTAGTTCAGAGTAATATCGTAATTTTTTTATTGAATCTTAGGTATCCAGTTAGCTTAGTGACACCGATATTTTACTCTAAAACTCCTTTTGTGACATTTTAATAGATGTTGCAAAACTGCTCCATAATCATACGCGCATGTGTTTATGGTCCAATAGTGAAGTTTCCGTTCCCCAGTAGTTTGTGCCGCACGCTGCTGCTTGTCACACATGCATTGAGTACAAGGCACAGTAATGTGAACTTCAGAAACTGTAGTATTCCAATAATTCACATGCTAACTGACTTCTATGCTGCCTACTGCAACCGCTTACACAATTAACCCAGCTGGAGGCATAGAAGTCAGTTAGCATGTGAATTATTGGAATACTACAGTTCCTGAAGTTCACAGCAGCGTGCAGAACAAACTACTGGGGAACGGAAACTTCGCTATTGGACCATAAACACATGCGCGCACGATTATGGAGCAGTTTCGCAACATCTATTGAAATGTCACAAAAGGAGTTTTACAGTAAAATATCGGTTTCACTAAGCTAACCTGGATACCTAAGATTCAATAAAAAATTACGATATTACTCTGAACTACACCGTCTCATACCTAATCACTTGGAATTGTTACATAGCAAATTATTGTTTTTAACACCTCCTTATTACTAATATTATTTTATTGTATTTCTCTATATATTATGTTAGAATGAAAATAAATCAGAAAACCCAAACATATAGCAGATGACGGTACATTTCACGTTCTCATGTCTGATGTGGTGCACTGTGGTGTTTGTAGTTCATCTGTGATTAATCACGGAGCATGCAGTGGGACTAATGAACCTTGTGTGAATGGCAGAGAGGGGCATATGGTCAGTTTAGGACACTGATGAATAACCTGGTGCATCATGGCCGGCACTGCTGGTCTTTGGTGAGCAGAGGCAGGCTGCTTATGCCTGTTGCCCGGGGACTGTCTCAGGGAAAGGGAAGATGTGTGGTGAATTGTAAGCCCCCTGAGTGGACTGCGGGTGCGGAAAACATGTCATGTGAGGGTGACACTGCAGTACCCACTTCCCTACTCTGAGGCTGACCGGGTATTTGTAACTGTTAGCGGGGTGGACCATAATGTTCACCAGGGGCTGGATATAGACATTGAAGTGAGGTACGAGAAGAACTCCAGGCAGGTGTTGATCCTGTCCTGGGACATTGATAGCCACACCTGCGTGGATGTCACCACCCCCGTGTGGTTCGGTGAGTTTGCTAGGGTGAAGGTGCCAAGAGTGGGTAGAGTGAGGGAAGGCATGGGTTACCAGGTCATCAGGTGTCATAATGAGAATTTTGGAAGGTGGACTGAGGATGTAAGTGGTTAAATTAGGGAGGAAAAAAAAAAAGATTGCTTTAGCCTGTTTTTAACTTTGAAATTAGTACCATGCACAAGCTCTCTGTGCCTTTCTCAGATCTGACAATGATAGGTACATAGTGCACATACTGGGCACTAACTTGCCTGCTAATCAATCAGTAATATCACATTCTGTCAATAGCAATCAAAAGACTAGATTTGACAACAATTTTTCACTTCAAAAGTGTTTTTTTTTTTGTTTGTTTTTTTACTTTTTTGCTCTTTTTCTTAACTCCATAATTGTATAGTAAACTACCTTTAGCAAGCCTAATTACTCACACAACTGGAATGAATACTTTGTTCATTTTATTCTAGGTGCTATAACTGATGCTATAACTGACATAAAAACAGAAGGTACAAAGAAGTTTATATATATATAATCTTACGTATAATCTTAAAAATTGTTATACTTAATATTGACTCTTTTTTTTCTTTAAAATAAAATCCTGTTGTATAAGAAAAGTTTAAATTGTTTTAATTGTTGGGTGGCGTAGATAGTTCCCCTATGTAACAAATATATTGATCCCATTACATTTGTGTGTCAGGACAAGTAGATTGTCATAAGGGACAAGTAGACTGAGCTACCACTTTAGTCCCGTGGACAAGTAGATTTTTTTAAAATTTCCACACCCCTGTTCATCTGAAATAGCAGTAGCACATAAACCAGAAACTTTAAAGCTGATGCCCTACTAAAAGTTTCTTCCAGCAAATAACAGGAAGCCTAGTCCTGGTCAGTTTTAGTCTCTTTTTTTTCTATAGGGGAGAGTAGTCTCTTTTTTTTCTATAGGGGAGAGAGCACCATCTGGGCCAATATTCTGCAAAATGCTAAGGAGCAAAACCCTCCCAAACGAAGCATAACATAAAGTTAGAGACGGTTATATGAGCAGAGGTAAGGCGGTGCGATGCTGCATGAGCAGAATAAACACAGTAGGTTTGAAACAGGTCCTAGCAGCACTGAAAAATGCTTCAGAATTGCACGTTGCAGCATTTTAAACACAAGACCTGTCCCCTTAACCTCTTTAATGCAAACCATATAAGGCAAGAATATTGCTAAAAAATAAAAAATAAAGTTTTGGTTTAAAATTGAAGCAAAAGTGCTGCAAACAAGACAATACAAATATTGTCTCAAGGGGAGGTAAATTCAAAGCCCAATACTTAAGCACAGCTGGACATTCATACACTGGTACTTTTGAACAAAAGAGTGCACAATCCAGAGATTCTGTTGTGATTAGCTGAATTTTGCCCCCTATCTAATCCCCTCTCTTGTCTTCTACTCCAAGGTCTAGCTGAAACCAGGGAAGCCCTGACAGAGGTCAGGGGAAAACCAGATCTTTGAAGTAATAAGCATGCTGCACTGATAGATGTAAAAATAAAAATTCTTCCAAAGATATTGTGAGTCCACGAGTTCATCTTAATTACTGTTGGGAATATCACTCCTCGCCAGCAGGAGGAGGCAGAGAGCACCACAGTAAAAACTGTTAAGTATCACTTCCCTACCCATAAACCCCAGTCATTCTCTTTGCCTCTCGTGCATGGAGGAGGTGAAGTTTAGTGTGTAATTAAAATAGTTTTTTCTGAGAAGATGGATTACTTCAAGCAAGTTTCAGGGTTTAGCTATGCTCTACGTTAGTCTTTGCGGTCGAGCTGTGGTGACTTTAAAGCAGTGGGGAACTTGCAAAGAGGTACTTGCTGCGTTTTTCCCCACATTTGCTGCCCTAGTCTCAGATACCAAAGTTGGTTACTTTATCTGCATTTTGGCCAGGTCTCTGTGAGGAAGAGGTTTCCTCTCATACCTAGTGTCAGGGGTTTTTTCCCCTGCTTTGTTTGCCATGTGCTGCTGGCAGCCATTTTACTCACCTCTCTTGCTAACTCTGGTGCATAGTGTGTGATGCTGCTCATTTCCTGCAAGCCCTTTTATGGCCAGACTAGTATACATCATCCATGTGAGACAGGTTGCAGTCTAAGAATTGGGATGTCATCACTTATTATTTAAAGGGCCTCTGTTCAGTATTCTTGGCCCTTGCGTTGTCTCAGACCTGTTTGTGAGTTCCATTGTATTACCTGGCTGTCTGACGTCCCTCCTGGTTCCTGATCCCTGGCTTGTTCCTGACTCTGCTGTTCTCCTTGTTCCTGATTCCGGCTCGTCTGACTATTCGCTTTGGCTCCTGACTCGGCTCGTCTTACTACCAGCTCTGGTTTTGATTCCTGGCTTGTTATTTGACTTGTGGACTTTTTATTATTTTTTTGCTATTAACAAAAGTGTGATTATTTTTGCACTTCTCGTCTCAGTCTGATTCCTGGCACCCTGACACCTAGGGACTGTCTTCATGTCCGACAGCTGAGCAGGTAAGTGCTGGTCTTCCAGATGGGAGAAGGGGCACTTGAGAATTTTTCTACCTTGCTATGCGTATAGGGACTATATTAGCTCACCCTAGTGTAAGGGCTTTGCTAAGACATGACTGCAGACACAGGGCTTTATTGAGAGACTAGTATGGTTAATTCTAATCTAACACAGGGCTCTTTTTAGGTGATTGCTGTGTGTTGGGTGCTTTTACTTAAAGTATAGGTTTTCTTAATGCCATGGTGGCATGTGGATTCAGCTTGGCCACGCCCCCTCCTTCTCCATTGTTCCGCGGGAGGTTTTCGCGCCTCCCTTACGTTTGCTCACGTAATCGGCCTTCCTCTCTGCTCTGTTCACTATGGAGGTGGTTTCTCATTGAATGTGGCTGTGTTCTGTGAGGTAGCGCATATAGGAGAGGTCAGGGGAGCAATCCCGTTACACGGTGGTGGTAAGGAGGCGCCTCAGTATACTGAGGTGTGGAGGGAGGTTTAGTAGGAGCGACAACGCTCATCTGCCAGGATAAGCTGCTTTATTAATAAACATTAGCAGTGTTATTTTCTCCCCTTTAGTCAGATAGTTTGAAGAAGAGCTTGAAGCAGGGAAGTAACTTTGTTATCAGCTCTTTAACTTTTGTTACTACTCTATCATTAGACTTTGGCATTACCCTCATACGGTAAAGGCCTGTGGGGATAGTAATCAGGCATGTCTGACATGAATCAGGAGCCCGGTCAATGCAACCCTTGTTTGTTGTGTTTAGATGCACAAATTGCAGCACCCATGCAATTCTATTCCTCCTGTGTTAAACAGACATTACAGGGTAAAGATAAGGTTTTTTTTTTAATATGGAGCCTATTGTCTCTCAGGAGGATGCTGTCCAGGTGTTACCAGGGCCATCTCCTATTTCGTCCCAAGCCTCTATGGCATCTAACAATGTGTCCTGCGGTTCCTCGCTAACTCCCAGTGGAGCGTTTTTAAAGGCAGAGATTGCCGCACAGGTATCCTTAGCGGTATCTGCAGGCTTAGCCGAGTTTCCCAGGTTTTCGAGGAAGCGCAAGAGGAAATCTAAGAATTCAGATAATAAGGTATATGTCCCTGGCACTGAGTCTCAGGCTCCTCTTAGATTTGAGGATGAGGAAGACTCATTCGGAGGGTTGAATCTCAGACTCGGACAGTATAATGCCTTCTTCTGATGGTGAAGGAGCTTCCTTCAGATTTAAGCTTGAACACCTTCGTTTATTGTTAAAGGAGGTTTTAGCTACCTTGGTTGACTCTGAGACCCAGGCAGTAGTCACGCCTAAGAAGTCTACTAAACTTAATAGTTTTTTTAACGTTCCTTCCTCTTCAGAGGTTTTCCCAGTGCCAGATAGGGCTAAGGAGTGGAGTGGCTTTTACTCCGTCACCAGTGTTTAGGAAAATGTCCCCAGTGGAGTCATCTATAAGGAGTCTTGGTCTTCGGTGCCCAAGGTAGAAAGGGCCATTTCTACCCTGGCCAAGAGAACTACTATACCTATTGAGGATAGTTGCTCTTTCAAAGATCCTATGGATAAAAAGATGGAGGCGTATTTGAAAAAGATTTATGTACATCTTGGTCTCCAATGGCAGCCTGTAGTATATATTGCCATGGTGACTAGTGCATCTTCCTATTGGTTTGAGGCCTTGTCGGATTCTATTCAGGAAGAGACGCCTCTAGACGAGATTCAGGACAGGATCAGTGCTCTTAAGTTAGCCAATTCCTATATTGCAGACGCTGTCCTTCAGGTCCTTAGACTGGGAGCTAAGGCTTCTAATTTTTCAGTTTTAGCCAGAAGGGCCTTATGGTTAAAGTCTTGGTCAGCCAATGTTTCATCTAAGGT
Source organism: Bombina bombina (assembly GCF_027579735.1). NCBI lineage: Eukaryota > Metazoa > Chordata > Amphibia > Anura > Bombinatoridae > Bombina > Bombina bombina. The sequence goes on along the minus strand of NC_069507.1, from coordinate 141,378,575 downwards.
CAAGCTGATGGCACTTCCTTACAAGGCCAAGACTTTATTTGGACCTGGTTTGGTGGAAATCATTTCCGACATTACAGGTGGAAAGGGGTCTTTTCTGCCTTGGGATAAGAACAGACCAAAGGGACGTCAGAGTAATTTTCGTTCCTTTCGTAACTTTAGAGGAAAGCCATCCTCGTCTTCGTCCAAACAGGACAATAACAAGCCGTCCTGGAAACCAAATCAGTCTTGGACTAAGGGGAAGCAGGCCAAAAAGCCCACGGCTGATTCTAAGTCTGCATGAAGGGGTTGCCCCTGATCCAGGCTTGCATCAGGTAGGGGGCAGACTGTCTCAGTTCTCTCAGATCTGGATAAAAGACATTCCAGATCCTTGGGCTGTGGACATTGTTTCTCAGGGCTACAGGTTTGAGTTAAAAAATTGTCCTCCCAGGGGCAGGTTTCACCTTTCCAGATTATCTGCAGACCGGATAAAGAGGGAGGCGTTCTTAAAATGCGTCCAAGATCTCTCGTCCCTGGGAGTTATTGTCTCTGTTCCAAAGCAGAAATAGGGTCTGGGGTTTTACTCAAACCTGTTTATGGTTCCCAAAAAAGAGGGGACCTTCCGTCCCATTCTAGACTTAAAATGGCTCAACAAATTCCTCAGGGTTCCATCTTTCAAGATGGAAACCATTCGTACGATTCTTCCATTGATTCAAGAAGGTCAGTTCATGATGACCATAGATCTAAAGGATGCATACTTGCATGTTCCCATTCACAGGGATCATCACAAATTCCTGAGGTTTGCCTTTATAGACCATCACCTCCAGTTTGTGGTCTTACCGTTCGGCCTTGCCACGGCTCCCAGGATATTCTCAAAGGTCCTAGGAGCCCTCTTAGCAGTGGTCCGGTCTAGGGGGATTGCAGTGGCTCCCTACCTGGATGATATTCTGGTTCAGGCACCTTCCTTTCCTCAAGCAGCATCTCACACAGAGATGTTACTGTCCTTTCTCCGATCCCACGGGTGGAAAGTAAATTTGGAAAAGAACTCCCTGGTTCTTGTGACAAGGGTAGTTTTCTTAGGGACTATCATATATTCTGTTCTGATGAAGATTTTTCTGACAGAGGCCAGAATAGCAAAGCTCCTATCCTCTTGTCGATCCCTGCAGGAGACGGCTCTCTCTTCAGTCGCCCAATGTTTGGAAATAATTGGTCTGATGGAGGCTGCCATGGACATCGTCCCATTTGCTCGATTTCATCTGAGAGCCCTGCAGTTGTGCATGCTCAGTCAATGGAATGGAGATTATCTGGTTCTATCCCCAAAGATAACTCTAGATCAGAAGACAAAGGATTCCCTTCTGTGGTGGCTCTTTCTGGAACACCTGTCTCAGGGCACCTGCTTTCGGAGGCCTTCATTGGTGATCGTGACCACGGACGCAAGCCTGGTGGGATGGGGAGCAGTCCGGAATTCCTTAAAGGCGCATGGTCTTTGGTCTCGGGAGGAGTCAGAACTATCGATCAGCATCTTGGAGTTGAGAGCAATTTACAACACGCTGTTGGCTTGGCCATAGTTGGCTTTAAACCAGTTCATCAGATTCCAATCGGACAAAATAACTTCAGTGGCTTACATCAACCACCAGGGGGGAACTCAGAGTTCTCTAGCCATGAGGGAGGTAACTCGGATCATTCAGTGGGCGGAAGATCACTGTTGTTGCCTTTCTGCCATTCACATCCCGGGCGTGGACAATTGGGAAGCGGATTTCCTAAGCAGACATTCCATCCCGGGGAATGGGAACTTCATCCAGGTTAGCCTCCAAATGGGAGATTCCGGAGTTGGATCTGATGGCGTCTCAACAAAATGCCAAGCTTCCGTAGTATGGTTCCAGATCGAGGGATCCTCAGGCCTGCCTAATAGATGCGTTGGCAGTCCCTTGGAACTTCAGAATGGCCTTTCTGTTTTCTCTGTTTGCTCTACTTCCACGGGTGATTTCTTGCATAAAACAGGAAATGGCATCAGTGATCCTAATTGCCCCGGCTTGGCCTAGAAGGATCTGGTATGCGGATCTAGTGGAGGTTACTTCTGAGGAAGGAACTTCTTCTTCAGGGGCGTTTCCTCCACCCAAATCTTGTTTTTCTGAAGCTGACTGCTTGGAGATTGAACGCTTGATTCTATCTAAGCGTGGTTTCTCTGAGTCAGTAATTGAAACTATGATTCAGACTCGTAAGCCTGTTACTAGGAATATTTACCATAAGATATGGAGGGAATATCTTTATTTGTGTGAATCAAGGGTTACTCTTGGAGTAGGGTTAAGATTCCAAGAATTTTGTCTTTACTCGAGGAGGGTCTGGAGAAAGGGTTATCTGTTAGCACTTTGAAGGGTCAAATTTTGGCCTTATCTGTGCTGTTGCATAAGTGTTTGGCAGATCTTCAATCTTTTTGTCAGGCCTTGGTCAGAATTAGGCCTGTGTTTAAACCTATTGCTCTACCTTGGAGTGTTAATCTTGTTCTTAAGGTTTTGCAGCGGCGCCCATTTGATCCAATGCATTCTGTAGATATAAGTTACTATCCTGGAAGGTTTTGTTTCTTTTGGCGATTTCTTCTGTGCGGAGGGTATCTGAACTTTCCGCCTATCCCCATGAGTATAAGGCAGTTCTTCGCACTGTTGGGATTCCTTCCCAAAGTTGTTTCTACTAAGAATATTAATCAGGAGATTGGTGTTCCATCGTTGTGTCCGAAGCCTTCTTCGGATAAAGAACGTCTGTTGCATAATTTGGATGTGGTTCGTGCTCATAAGTTCTATTTGGAGGTGATTAAGGACTTTTTTCTGCTCTCTTTGTTTATTTTTCCGGGAAGTGTAGAGGTCAGAAAGCAACTGCATCTACTCTTGCCTTTTGGTTGCGAAGTGTGATTCGCCTGTCGTATGAGTCTACTGGGAAGCAACCTCCAGAGAGAATTAAGGCTCATTCCACCAGGGCTGTAGCCTCTTCTTGGGCTTTTAAAAATGAAGCTTCTATGGAGCAGATTTGCAAGGCCGCAACTTGGTCTTTACATACTTTTTCCAAATTTTACAGATTTGTTACTTTTGCTTCGGCTGAGGCGGCTTTTGGGCGAAAGGTTATTCAAGCGGTGGTGCCTTCCGTTTAGGCATGCTTGTTCTTATCCCCCCTTATTCATCTGTGTCCTCTAGCTTGGTTATTGGTTCCCAACAGTAATTAAGATGAACCCGCGGACTCACCATATTTTTGGAAGAAAACCAAATTTATGCTTATCTGATAAATTTATTTCTTCAAGATATGGTGAGTCCACGGACCCACCCTTATTTTAAATTTTTTATTTGAGACTAAGCCTCAGACACCTCCGCACCTTGTGTTGCTTTCCTTTCTCCATTTACTTTCAGTCGAATGACTGGGGTTTATGGGTAGGGAAGTCATACTTAACAGTTTTTAATGTGGTGCTCTTTGCCGCCTCCTGCTGGCGAGGAGGGATATTCCCAACAGTAATTAAGATGAACCCATGGACTCACCATATCTTGAAGAAATACATTTATCAGGTAAGCATACATTTTGTTTTCTTTCATAAGGTATTGAGAGTCCACAAAAATGACCAAACATACCAAGAGCTTTAATCACTCCCACTTTCTGATTTCCATCAGTCTTGTTGCCTTCACAGGAGAAAGGTGAAATAGTGAAGGCTTAATCAGTTTGGTCTCCTCATGAGGCAAGATTACCAATCAATATGTTAGAACTTCAAGCAATTTTCAGGGCTCTTCATAGTTAGCCTTTTCTCAAGTGAGAGACCTGTCTGAGGTTTCAATTTGACAATAATCTCCACAGTGGCATATGTAAATCATCATGGGGGGGACCAGGAATTCTCTGGCGATGGAGGTTTCTCGCATTCTAACTTAGGCAGAACAAAATCATTGTATAATTTCAGCTATTAATATTTCAGGAGTCAACAGTTAGAAAGCAGACTTTCTCAGTCGTCAGACTTTTCATTCGTAAGAATTGTCCCTCAACCAGAAATGTTTTCGATCAAATAGTGGCACGTTGAGAGATGCCAGATATCGATATGATGGCTTCTCATTTGAATCACAAGCTCCCCAGTTACTTTGCCAAGGGATCCTCAGGCAGATTTCATAGATGCATATGGTTCCTTGGTCTTTTAATCTGATGTACATATTTCCTTTGTTTGTTCTGCTTACCTGAGTAAAAACTCAAAAAGCAGGAGTGATCTCCAATAATCCTCATTGCTCCAGCTTGGCCAGGACCTGGTATGCAGATCTAATTCAAATGTCCAACTCTCCTCCTTGGACTCTTCCATTGTGATGAGATCTTCTGTCTCAAGGACTTTACTTACATCCAGACTTAAGGGTGCTGAATTTAACGGCATGGAAATTGAATGTTTAATTCTACGCCAAAGAGGTGTTTCTGGTTCTGTTGTCAACACGCTTATTCAGGCTAGGAAGCCAGTCACCAGAAAAGAACAAAAGGAAATGGAAAGTTTTTCTTTCTTGGTGTGACTCTAAGGGTTTCTTTTGGGATTCTTTCAGAATTCAAATAATTTTACAATTTCTTCAAGATGGTTAAGGGTTTATCAGCCAGTTTCTTGAAGGATCAGATTTCGGCTTTTCCATTTTTTTTGTATAAAAATAAACTTGCAAGATTGTCAGATATTCAAACTTTTGTTCAGGCACTTATCAGGATTAGACCAGTGTCTCCTCCTTGGAATCTCAATTAAGTTTTGAGAGTGTTGCAGGTTCATCATTTTGAACCTATACAGAATTTGGACATTCAGCTTTTGTCATGGAAAGTTTTTTGTTTCTTTTGGCTATTTCTTCAGCCAGAAGTGTTTCGGAACTTTCCACATTGTCTTGTTGAGGCTCTTTAGCTTGTTTTTTTTTATCAGGACAAGGCGGTAATAAGGACTCTCTAATTATAATTATTCGGCATCCAAGACACAGTCCTTTCCTTGTTCACTTCATATCTCTCAAACCGCTTGTTACAGTTTCCTTTAACAGCAACTTATGATGCTTTGTCTCTCTCAGTTGGAGTACCGCAACTTCCATATATCCTCCTCTGGGTTCCAGTACCACTTATATGCTGATGATACCCAAATCTATCTTTCCTCTCCTGGTATCTCCCTCTTTATTTAACCAGATTTCCAACTGTGTCTCTGCAATTTCCTCTTTGATGTCCTCAAACTACTTCCAACTCAACCTGTCTAAAACTGAGCTGCTTCTTATTCCCCCCTCTTCGAGACATCTGACACCTGACATTTCTCTGACGATCGGAGACTATATATTCTCAACACCTCACCCCAGGTCCACTGTCTTGGGGTCACACTTAACTCAGAATTCACATTCACCCCAGATATTCAAGCACTTACCAAATCCTGCTGTGCACACCTACACAAATATGCTGGAATTCGTCCCTTCCTTACTCAAAAAACTACAAGAAAACTAATTCCTTTCCTCATTTTGTCACGTATTGACTATTGCAATCTACTTCTAATTGGCCTTCCAAAACATCGCCTCTTCTCCACTAATCTACTATTATTGCTTCAGCTCGACTCATCCACCTAAGTCGTCGATCTACGTCAGTGCTCCGCTCTGCCAGTGTCTACACTGGCTACCCATACACTCCAGAATACAATTTAAAGTATTAACAAAGCACTGAACAGCCTCATTCCCAACTATATTTCCTCTCTCATCTCCAAACATTCCTCGACCAGTCCTCTTCGATCAACCTCTGACTTACGTCTTTCCGTTCCATTTATCCCTACGTTCCACTACCGCCTCCAAGACTTCTCACTTGCTGCTCCTGTCCTCTGGAACTTTTTACCCTGCTCCATAAGACTGTCTCCAACCTTGTATAGCTTTAGACGCTCCTTGAAAACACACCTATTGAGAGAGGCTTCTTATGGGCCGACTCCTAAGCTTTACATTCCTGCTTTTAAAATAAAGTTAGCAAGAGAATGGAAAAAAAATTGATAATGGGAGTAAATTAGAAAGTTGCTTAAAATTGCCTGCTCTATCTCAATCGAAAAAGAAAAAATGTGGTTATAGTATCCGTTTAAGAGAGCTTCCTTTTTCTTAGACAACTCGGCCTCTTCCTTTGCAACCCCAGCCCTGTCTTTTAAATGATCATCAGCATTGTCAATTCTGTCAATAACACTGTCCGTAGTTTCAAAATCATCATCTGCATCAAATTCATCATCATTTGCATACATAATAGGTCTCGTATCATATCTCTGCTCATTATTCTGTGTGTTTTTCATTCATTTCACTGCGTTCACTGCTGAGACGGTCAGATTGCGTGGTATTTTTGGCATCATATTCATTTTGCATTAGAGACACAAAAACACCCCAAAACAAGTTACTGGTTTCATTTTACTCTGGTAATAATTAGTAACGAATCCTAAAGTAATAACTTATATATTTTGTTTTCCTTTTTTTTAACGCTTTAATCAACACAAGCATTAAAGGGATATTAAACCCTAAATACATTTTATAAACAAAGTATTGAGACAATGCCCCACATACCTCTAGTCATGGGTGCCACCTTGTTGAAATCTGTCTTTTATTGCATTACATGGCTGATGTGTTTGTACACGTGCAGCAACTCTCCTATAGTGTAATCTGGGTTTTAAAATGGCGGCATCTATAATTAGAGGGAGGTGCATGAAATGTATTTAGTATTTAACCTCTTAAGGACATATGACGGAATTTTTCCGTCATAAAACCATTGAGCAAACTGAAAGCTGTGTCCTTAAAGGGTTAATGTCCCTTTTAACTTTTGGGTTAAACCCCGTTATGTCCAGTACAGGCTGCTTTACTTTAATTTGAAATGTTTTATTTTCCTTAGGTCCAGTTGTTGGAGAATTTCCAAGCCAAAATGACATTAATCTTGCTCCAGCACCAGCTCTTCCACAGGTAAGTTACAATCACATGCATGGGGGATACTTTCATTGTTAAAAAATGTTATTACTAAACATGCAAACAGGTTAATACACACATAGCTAAAGCCACTACTAATTGCAGCTTTTGTACAGGATAAAGGTAATGATTGGCTGCTACAGGTATATAATGCTTCTCATTGGTTTATCAGCCGTTCCTTCCCAGGAGTAACTATGTGCTTGTCCCATATTTGTTGCATTGGGGCACAAGATTGTAGAGGAATTCTACCTTCCTTTAGTTGTTCAGCAGTTTCATATCTTACCTTAACAATTGTTCTGTTGTGCTGAAACCTAAATCTATATAAAGCAGTTTAGATCTTATTCAGACATTAACCCCTTAGTGACCAGTCCACTTTTCATTTTTCTTACCGTTTGGGACCAGGGCTATTTTTACATTTCTGCTGTGTTTGTGTTTAGCTGTAATTTTCCTCTTACTCATTTACTGTACCCACACATATTATACAGTTTTTCTCACCATTAAATGGACTTTCTAAAGATACCATTATTTTCATCATATAATTTACTATTTAAAAAAATAATTATATAAACTATGATGAAAGAAAAAATTGAAATGTTCTTTGCTTTTTTGCAAGTTATAGGGCAATAAGTACAAGTAGCACATTGCTATTTCCAAACCATTTGTTGTTTTCTTTTACAAAGATATGACGAGTCCACAGATTTCATCCTTACTTGTGAGATACTTGTTGTTTTTTTTCTCAATATTAGCGAACGTTACATTGTAACACTGATATCTGTCAGTAATCCCTGAATAACACTTCACATGTATATAATGTTTTTTAGTAGACAACCCATAGTATTAATCTAGGCCCATTTTGGTATATTTCATGCCACTATTTCACCGCCAAATGCTATCAAATAGAAATAAAATTGTTCAGAAATAGCAGACATATATGGCTTTGGCATTGCTTTTTGGTAATTAGAAGGGCGCTAAATGCAGCTGCGCACCACGCGTGTATTATGCCCAGCAGTGAAGTGGTTAATTAGGTCGTTTGTAGGGTTAATTTTAGCTTTAGCGTATAGATTATCCTATATGTATTTTTTTATTTTTTTAAATATATTTTCTGCAGTGTAGAATCCCCCCTTAACTCCCAACCTCCTTGATTCCCCCCCCCCCCCAAACAGCTCTCTAACCCTCCCCCTCTACCTATTTGCTGCCATCTTAGGTACTGACAGCTGCCTGCCAGTACCCAGTTTGCTACAAATTAGGCTTTTTTTTTTTTTTTTAAACATAACATTTTTCTGTAGTGTAGCTGCCCCCCTCAATACCCTACCCTCCTCCCCCTCGCAAATCCCTTTCCCAACACTTATCCCCCCTCTCCCTCCTTCCCACTCACTAAACTTTTGCCGTAACATAGCAGTCCCATCCGCTCCTGGACCCTCTCATGCCCGCTCCCGGACCCTCTTATGCCTGCTCCCGCCCCCTCTAGCGATGGGCCAACCTCCTATGCCTCCCACGCCACCAACAATTGGCGTTATCGCTGGGCGATCGGTTGCTTACCAGAGGGTATTGCATGATGCCTCAGTATTGAAGTATCGCTGCAATACCCTGGAAGCGATCACAATTGCTTCCAGCGCTTTAAACCCCTGAGAACATGCCAGGCACGTCCTCGGTCGTTAAGGGGTTAAACGGACATAAAAGTGGGAAAATAAAAAGCTCTTTGTTAGAGAAATTTATTATTGCAATGTTACTTGCATATAACGGTCTTTTACCCCTACACAGATATGCACTACTGGGAGCTAGCTGATCATGTCTGGTGAGTCAATAACAAGAGGCATATATGTGTGTAGCCACAAATCACCAGCTTATTTACAGTAGTGCATATCTAGGTATGCTTTTCAACAAAGGATACCAAGAAAACTTAGGTCAATTTGATCATAGAGGTAAATTCCAAATTATCACCATTAAAAAATTACTTTGTTTATTAACAGGTGATGAGTTTCTAGAGAATCTTTTAGTTAGCTGATTCTCTCAACACTTGTGTATTTACAGCTGATTTCTGCCTCTCTGTAGTTAACCCCTTAACGACGCATGTCGTACAGGGTACGTCTTACACAAACTGGTCTTTAAAGACCAGCGACGTACCCTGTACGTCAAGGGTTTCAAAATGGTGGCTAATAGTTAGTGGGGGGATCAGGCAGGTTGGGGGCTAAAGGGGATCCTACACAGCAAAATATGATTTTTTTTTTTTTTTAAATAAAACTTTTATTTTAGTACTGGCAGACTTTCTGCCAGTACTTAAGATGGCAGGGACAATTGTGGGGTGGGGGAGGGAAGAGAGCTGTTTGGGAGGGATTAGGGGGTGGGATGTGTCAGGTGGGAGGCTGATCTCTACACTAAAGCTAAAATTAACCCTTCAAGCTCCCTACAAGCTACTTAATTAACCCCGTCACTGCTGGGCATAATACAAGTTTGGTGCGCAGCAGCATTTAGCGGCCTTCTAATTACCAAAAAGCAACGCCAAAGCCATATATGTCTGCTATTTCTGAACAAAGGGGATCCCAGAGAAGCATTTACAATTATGTGTGCATAATTGCACAAGTTTGTAAATAATTTCAGTGAGAAACCTAATATTTGTGAAAAAAGTGAACAATTTTTTTTATTTGATCGCATTTGGCGGTGAAATGGTGGCATGAAATATAACAAAATGGGCCTAGATCAATACTTTGGGTTGTCTACTAAAAAAAAATATATACATGTCAAGGGATATTCAGGGATTCCTGACAGATATGAGGGTTCCAATGTAACTAGCGCTAATTTTGAAAAAAAAAAGTGGTTTGGAAATAGCAAAGTGCTACTTGTATTTATTGCCCTATAACTTGCAAAAAAAAGCAAAGAACATGTAAACATTGGGTATTTCTAAACTCAGGACAAAATTTAGAAACTATTAAGCATGGGTGTTTTTTGGTGGTGATGTGTAACAGATTTTGCGGGTCAAAGTTAGAAAAAGTGTGTGTTTTTTTTTTCCATTTTTTCATCATATTTTATAAAAAAAATTATGGTAAATTATAAGATATGATGAAAATAATGGTATCTTTAGAAAGTCCATTTATTGGCGAGACAAACGGTATATAATATGTGTGGGTATAGTAAATGAGTAAGAGGAAAATTGCAGCTAAACACAAACACAGCAGAAATGTAAAAATAGCCCTGGTCCTTAAGGAAAAGAAATTGAGAATCGGCCTTGTCCTTAAGGGGTTAATACTAGCTTTTCACTTGTTTGCTTTCTGCTGTTTTTGTTATCTTTTTTTTTAGTTTTATTTTGCAGTCTCTTGTATTAGTTAATAAAGGGACATTAAACAGTCAAAATATTTAATGCACCTTTTATGGACACCGCCATTTTGAAACCTAGGTCTTACGGCAGATATCTCATGGAAAGTTGCTGTATATGTGCACACACATCTACACTGGAATGCAGTGAAAGCTAGATTTCTCTTGTTAAGTGTAGTCAGTCCACGGGTCATCCATTACTTATGGGATTATATCTCTCCCCAACAGGAAGTTGCAAGAGGATCACCCAAGCAGAGCTGCTATATAGCTCCTCCCCTCACATGTCATATCCAGTCATTCTCTTGCAAGTCTCAACAAAGGAGGTTGTGAGAGGAGACAGGAGTTTTTTACTTAATTCTTCAATCAAAAGTTTGTTATTTTAAAATGGCACCGGAGTGTGCTGTTTTTTCTCTCAGGCAGTATTTAGAAGAAGAAGATCTGCCTGCGTTTTCTATGATCTTAGCAGACGTAACTAAGATCCACTGGCTGTTCTCGCGCATTCTGAGGAGGGGTAACTTCAGAAAGGTGAATAGCATGCGGGGTCCTCCGCAAATGAGGTATGTGCAGTATAATATTTTCTAGGAATGGAATTGACTAAGAAAACACTGCCGTTACCCATATGATGTAAGTACAGCCTTTAATGCAGTAGTAGCGACTGGTATCAGGCTGTTAAATGTATGCGCAGTTGAGTTATTTTCTAGGGACTAGAATTTGACTGAAAATACTGTTAATACTGAAATAAATGTATAAGCCTTAACTGCAGTAGAAGCGACTGGTAGCAGGCTTAGTGATAACTTTACATAACACTGGAAAAGTTGTTTTTAAAACGTTTACTGGCATGTTATTCGTTTTGGGAGGTACTTTGGTGATAAATCTTTTTGGGCATGATTTTTTTCCACATGGCTAAAGTTTATTTCTGCATAGAAACCGTTTTAACAGGTCTCCCACTGTTGTAATATGAGTGGGAGGGGCCTTTTTTAGCGCCTTGTTGCGCAGATAAAATTCTAGCACAGTCTTCCTGCCTTTTCCTCCTTGATCCAGGACGTCTCCAGAGAGCTCAGGGGTCTTCAAAATTCAATTTTGAGGGAGGTAATCAGTCACAGCAGACCTGTGACAGTGTGTTTGACTGTGAGAAAAACGTTAAATCTAAAATTGATTATCCGGTTGTGGGTATTGAGGGGTTAATCATCCGTTTGCTAGTGGGTGCAATCCTCTGCTAAATTCATACATTTATTGTTAAAATTGTTGGCTATAACTGAATTAGTTCATTGTTATTTCAACTGTGACAGTTTTTTTTTTTTTGTGTGTTTTTAAAAGCGCTGCTGCGTTTTTTCATATTGCTTGTAAATTCACTGACAGTTTTTTTCTAGTCTGTTAAACATGTCTGATACAGATGAATCTACTTGTTCATTATGTTTAAAAGCCAATGTGGAGCCCAATAGAAATTTGTGTACCAATTGTATTGATGTTACTTTAAATAAAAGTCAGTCTTTACCGGTAAAGAAATTATCACCAGACATCGAGGGGGAAGTTATGCCGTCTAACTCTCCTCACGTGTCAGTACCTTCGCCTCCCGCTCAGGAGGTGCGTGAGATTGTGGCGCCAAGTACATCAAGGCCCTTACAAATTACTTTGCATGATATGGCTAATGTTATGAAAGAAGTATTATCTAATTTGCCTGAGTTAAGAGGCAAGCGCGATAGCTCTGGGTTTAGGACAGAGCGCGCCGATGACACGAGAGCCATGTCCGATACTGCGTCACAATTTGCAGAACATGAGGACAGAGAGCTTCATTCTGTGGGTGACGGATCTGATCCGGGGAGACCGGATTCAGAAATTTCAAATTTTAAATTTAAGCTTGAGAACCTCCGTGTATTGCTAGGGGAAGTGTTAGCGGCTCTGAATGATTGCGACACGGTGGCAATCCCAGAGAAATTATGTAGGCTGGATAAATACTATGCGGTACCGGTGTGTACTGACGTTTTTCCTATACCTAAAAGAGATTACAGAGATTATTAGCAAGGAGTGGGATAGACCCGTGTGCCTTTTTCCCCTCCTCTGATATTTAGAAAAATGTTCCCAATAGACGCCACCACACGAGACTTATGGCAGACGGTCCCTAAGGTGGAGGGAGCAGTTTCTACTTTAGCCAAGCGTACCACTATCCCGGTGGAGGATAGTTGTGCTTTCTCAGATCCAATGGATAAAAAATTAGAAGGTTACCTTAAGAAAATGTTTGTTCAACAAGGTTTTATATTACAGCCCCTTGCATGCATTGCGCCCGTCACTGCTGCGGCGGCATTCTGGTTTGAGTCTCTGGAAGAGGCTATTCGCACAGCTCCATTGGATGAGATTATGAACAAGCTTAAAGCCCTTAAGCTAGCTAATGCATTTGTTTCGGATACCGTGGTGCATTTAACCAAACTAACGGCTAAGAACTCCGGATTCGCCATCCAGGCGCGCAGAGCGCTATGGCTTAAATCCTGGTCAGCAGATGTAACTTCTAAATCTAAATTGCTTAATATTCCTTTCAAAGGGCAAACCTTATTCGGGCCCGGCTTGAAAGAAATTATTGCTGACATTACTGGAGGTAAGGGTCACTCCCTTCCTCAGGACAGGGACAAATCAAAGGCCAAACAGTCTAATTTTCGTGCCTTTCGTAATTTCAAGGCAGGAGCAGCATCAACTTCCTCCGCCCCAAAACAGGAAGGGACTGCTACTCGTTACAGACAGGGTTGGAAAGGCAACCAGTCTTGGAACAAGGGCAAGCAGGCCAGAAAACCTGCTGCTGCCCCTAAGACAGCATGAAGTAAGGGCCCCCTGTCCGGAAACGGATCTAGTGGGGGGCAGACTTTCTCTCTTTGCCCAAGCTTGGGCAAGAGATGTCCAGGATCCCTGGGCGTTGGAGATCATATCTCAGGGATATCTTCTGGACTTCAAAGCTTCTCCTCCACAAGGGAGATTTCATCTTTCAAGGTTATCAGCAAACCAAATAAAGAAAGAGGCGTTTCTACGCTGTGTACAAGACCTCTTATTAATGGGGGTGATCCACCCAGTTCCGCGGGCGGAACAAGGGCAAGGATTTTATTCAAATCTGTTTGTGGTTCCCAAGAAAGAGGGAACCTTCAGACCAATCTTGGACTTAAAGATCCTAAACAAGTTCCTAAGAGTTCCATCATTCAAAATGGAAACTATTCGAACCATCCTACCCATGATCCAAGAGGGTCAGTACATGACCACAGTGGACTTAAAGGATGCCTACCTTCACATACCGATTCACAAGGATCATTATCGGTATCTAAGATTTGCCTTCCTAGACAGGCATTACCAGTTTGTAGCTCTTCCCTTCGGGTTAGCTACGGCCCCAAGAATCTTTACAAAGGTTCTGGGCTCACTTCTGGCGGTACTAAGACCGCGAGGCATAGCGGTGGCTCCGTACCTAGACGACATTCTGATACAAGCATCAAGTTTTCAAACTGCCAAGTCTCATACAGAGATAGTTCTGGCATTTCTGAGGTCGCATGGGTGGAAGGTGAACGTAGAAAAGAGTTCTCTATTACCACTCACAAGGGTTCCCTTCTTAGGGACTCGTAGAGATGAAGATTTACCTGACGGAGGCCAGGTTATCAAAACTTCTAAATGCTTGCCGTGCCCTTCATTCCATTCCACACCCGTCAGTAGCCCGGTGCATGGAAGTAATCGGCTTAATGGTAGCAGCAATGGACATAGTACCATTTGCGCGCCTGCATCTCAGACCGCTGCAATTATGCATGCTCAGTCAGTGGAATGGGGATTACTCAGATTTGTCCCCTCTAATAAATCTGGATCAAGAGACCAGGGATTCTCTTCTCTGGTGGCTTTCTCGACTCCATCTGTCCAAAGGGATGACCTTTCGCAGGCCAGATTGGACGATTGTAACAACAGATGCCAGCCTTCTAGGTTGGGGCGCAGTCTGGAACTCCCTGAAGGCTCAGGGATTGTGGACTCAGGAGGAGAAACTCCTCCCAATAAATATTCTGGAATTAAGAGCGATATTCAATGCTCTTCTAGCTTGGCCTCAGTTGGCAACACTGAGGTTCATCAGATTTCAGTCGGACAATATCACGACTGTGGCTTACATCAACCATCAAGGGGGAACCAGGAGTTCCCTAGCGATGTTGGAAGTATCAAAGATAATTCGCTGGGCAGAGTCCAACTCTTGCCACCTGTCGGCGATCTATATCCCAGGCGTGGAGAACTGGGAGGCGGACTTCCTAAGTCGTCAGACTTTTCATCCGGGGGAGTGGGAACTTCATCCGGAGGTCTTTGCTCAACTAATTCATCGTTGGGGCAAACCGGAACTGGATCTCATGGCTTCTCGACAGAATGCCAAACTTCCTTGCTACGGATCCAGGTCCAGGGACCCGGGAGCGGCGCTGATAGATGCTCTAGCAGCCCCTTGGGGTTTCAACATGGCTTATGTGTTTCCACCATTTCCGCTGCTTCCTCGGCCGATTGCCAAGATCAAACAGGAGAGAGCATCTGTGATTCTGATAGCACCTGCGTGGCCACGCAGGACCTGGTATGCAGATCTAGTGGGCATGTTGTCCTGTCCACCATGGTCTCTACCTCTGAGACAGGACCTTCTAATTCAGGGTCCTTTCAACCATCCAGATCTAATTTCTCTGAGGCTGACTGCATGGAGATTGAACGCTTGATTCTATCAAAGCGTGGCTTCTCGGAGTCAGTTATTGATACCTTAATACAGGCTCGGAAACCTGTTACCAGAATAATTTACCATAAAATATGGCGTAAATACTTATATTGGTGTGAATCCAAGAGTTACTCATGGAGTAAAGTTAGGATTCCTAGGATTTTGTCCTTTCTACAAGAGGGTTTAGAAAAGGGTTTATCTGCTAGTTCATTAAAGGGACAGATTTCTGCTCTGTCTATTCTGTTACACAAACGTCTGGCAGATGTTCCAGACGTTCAGGCTTTTTGTCAGGCTTTGGCTAGGATTAAGCCTGTGTTTAAGACTGTTGCTCCGCCGTGGAGCTTAAACTTAGTTCTTAAAGTTCTTCAAGGTGTTCCGTTTGAACCCCTCCATTCCATTGATATTAAGCTGTTATCTTGGAAAGTTCTGTTTTTGATGGCTATTTCCTCGGCTCGAAGAGTCTCTGAGTTATCTGCCCTACACTGTGATTCTCCTTATCTGATTTTCCATTCAGACAAGGTAGTTCTGCATACTAAACCTGGGTTTTTACCTAAGGTGGTTTCTAACAGGAATATCAATCAAGAGATTGTTGTTCCATCATTATGTCCTAACCCTTCTTCAAAGAAGGAACGACTTTTGCATAATCTGGATGTAGTCCGTGCCCTGAAGTTCTATTTACAGGCAACTAAAGATTTTCGTCAAACTTCTTCCCTGTTTGTCGTTTACTCGGGACAGAGGAGAGGTCAAAAGGCTTAGACTACCTCTCTCTCCTTTTGGCTTCGTAGCATAATACGTTTAGCCTATGAGACTGCTGGACAGCAGCCTCCTGAAAGAATTACAGCTCATTCCACTAGAGCTGTGGCTTCCACCTGGGCCTTTAAAAATGAGGCCTCTGTTGAACAGATTTGCAAGGCTGCAACTTGGTCTTCACTTCACACTTTTTCAAAATTTTACAAATTTGACACTTTTGCTTCTTCGGAGGCTATTTTTGGGAGAAAGGTGCTTCAGGCAGTGGTTCCTTCCGTTTAAAGTTCCTGCCTTGTCCCTCCCATCATCCGTGTACTTTAGCTTTGGTATTGGTATCCCATAAGTAATGGATGACCCGTGGACTGACTACACTTAACAAGAGAAAACATAATTTATGCTTACCTGATAAATTTATTTCTCTTGTAGTGTAGTCAGTCCACGGCCCGCCCTGTCTTTTAAGGCAGACCTAAATTTTAATTAAACTCCAGTCACCACTGCACCCTATGGTTTCTCCTTTCTCGTCTTGTTTCGGTCGAATGACTGGATATGACATGTGAGGGGAGGAGCTATATAGCAGCTCTGCTTGGGTGATCCTCTTGCAACTTCCTGTTGGGGAGAGATATAATCCCATAAGTAATGGATGACCCGTGGACTGACTACACTACAAGAGAAATAAATTTATCAGGTAAGCATAAATTATGTTTTCCACATGGCGGCACCCATAACTAGAAGGAGACTGCGAATAACCTTAAAAGTACGCTTATAAAATGTATTTAACCCCTTAATGAGCAATGACAGAATTATTACATCATGGAACCATTGAGCTAACTGAAGCTGTGTCGTTAAGGGGTTAATGTACCTGCAAGTCCTTAGCACAAGGTTTAGCATGCGTTTGGTTACAGATCAAGCACAATGTTCATTGCTGAACGCAGTTATAATATATTAGGGGATTCAGAGTATACACGACGTGTATAATGTGTAATGCATGTTTTTCTATAATAAATTACCTTTACCTTTGTGGTTATTATTTTTTATGCACGTTTTATAATCTTTGTTTTCACAGCCGGATGTTATTAGCAATATGGTAGAGTTCAAGAGGAGTCTGCCGCTGTTCCCTCTTGTGAAGCCTCATATTAATTTAATGGCTGCAAAGCTATAATCGGTGCTGAAGTAAGAGGACGTCTGGACAAACTGCTGTTGAAGTTTATGCTGTGGGCTTATGAACATGTGACAATTGTGGTTAAATTAGTGTGGATTTGCAAGTAGATATACATTAGGGAGATTTTGTTTCCATAGTGAGAATCTCTTATTTAGAAATGTTTTTTTTTCATTGTGGCACGTCAGGCAGCCAGAAGTTTTATTACAGCCACATTTAAAACAAATATCAGTTGCTGATTTTTCTAATGTGTGTGTATATATATCTATATATATATATATATATATATATATATATATAATCAAGTAAACCTTTTGATTGGCAGCAGATGAGAGACCTTTTACATGAGTTTTTATAGGAACCTCTTAAAAATAGTAAATAAATTATTTGATTGATAGATGATCAAACTACAGTTAAAGTTTTCTGCTTATTATATATATATATATATATATATATATCTTTCTTTCTTAAAAGGACATCAAAAACTGGTTGATTTTCATAATTCAGATTGAAGAAAATTGGAAAGTTTAAAAGTCTATGCTCTATTATCGAATTTGCCTCATTCTCTTGGTATCCTTTGTTAAAAGAGCTGTAATGCACTACTGGGCAGCTAGCTGAATACATTTTTGTGAGCCAAAGACAAGAGGCATATATGTGAATCAATTAATCAGCAGCTAGCTCCCACTAGTGCATTGTTGCTCCTGAGGCTACCTAGATATGATTTTTGACTAAGGATTCCAAGCAATTTAGATAATAAAAGTAAATTGGGAAGTTGTATAAAATTGTATTCTTTGTCTGAAACATGAAAGTTTAATTTTGACTTTACTGTTCCTTTAATTTGTTGACAAACTGTGCAGCTAGGAATAAAACATGACAAATGGTAGTGCAGTTTAATAAATACCTTTTTAAAGGGACAGTGTACTGTAAAACTGGTTTCCCCTTAATGTGTTCCCAAAGACTTGTTATACCATATAAAATATGAGACATTTATGTTTCTTTTTATAAATTAAATAGCCGGATTTGCTCTTTGAAACCATAACCCAATCAAAATAGGCTAAGCTTGCAGACAGATCAGACATCTTTATCTTATCACTCAAATGCTTTGCTTTCTTAGCTATGTCTCTATACAATAATTATAAAATGTTCATCTTATATTGTTCTTTCTAACTGTATCTCCGACACCCCACTGGGAGTGTAATTTCTTCTGCTGGCTGCTTTTACATAGCTTGTCAATAGCCTATACTTAAGTATAGAAACTTTCAGTATAGGTTGGGATACCAGAGTCAAAAACTGTTATTTGTAATACCGATATAAAGGCAAACGATAAACAATTTAATACCCATTCCAGTAGGTAAAATAGATAATTCTGAACAAATTTAAGGGGAGAAAAAATTAGGGTAAACTGTCCCTTTAAGTAGCTTGATCGCAACTTATTACAACATTGAGACACAACAGAATATTTTTTTTTATATTATGTAAAATGTCCACATAAGAAATGGTGCTCTAACTTTGACTGTAATCTTAAACAATTGTGTTTCGGATTCTTATGATATATGGATATGGTTTTCAGTTTTCCTTACTATGGATTTGTATGCAAAAGGTTTTGGCATATGTTTAATATGTTACAAAGCTAGTACTTTGATCTGGGAAACAGTACATTGAAGTTTAGTAAAGGCATCTTCTCAGCATGCAACTATGGGCCATGGTGCATTGTTGAAATATGCATAGAGTCACACTTGGTATTCCGCCGGACTACCAAATCAGTAACCTTAATTGACAGACTAAAGAAGAACATAGATTGCTGCACATATTAAACAAATACCTCTTCTAAAAATCACAATTTGTTTTTGAAAACAGTGTCCTAATTTATTTGTGTTTTTATTATGAACTGTTTGTACCAAGTAGTCGCATTTTAAGCATATCAGTGGGGTCTGAAGAATTTAACTATGTAAAGGGAAATATTACAGTTATCAAGTGCTTCTTATATTCTGCAACTTCACATAGTTTTAATCTTTATAAAGATCACTTGTTTTATACAACATCTGATGAAATGCTGAACATACATAACAAAAGGCCATTTTTTTTTTTCTTTTTTTTTTTTTAAAAGCAAGTAAAGAAATATTACTTTGTCAATCATTCTGTTTTCTCAGGGTTACTCTGATTTGTCCTTTAGACTTTATAAATTAAACTGTTTTATTTAAATTAAGCTGTGTGTTTTTTTTTCTATTTGTCAGCCATTGTCTTTTGATGCCTATTATAAAAAATCATTTAAATTTGACATCTTAAACTTTTACGTTATTACAGACAGTATTATACTACCACAGTTCAATTTTTAATTTATTAGTTTGCTCTGCTTTTGCACTAACTCTTGCGCGTGAAATACACACACAAACACAAATATATCCATATTTAGACATGTGTATGTATGTAATCTCAATGTTAATACCCGACTCCTTATATCTTTGAGCCCTTTTTTTATCAGACAGTGTTAATATGAGTAACTGTACTTTTTAAATTTATTTTTGACGTACAACTTTTTAGTCAAGCGTAGCAGTTAACCAGACTTCTGAAGTTGCACCATCCTGACGCTGGTTAAATTCAAATGCGCTCAAGTGAACGCATTTATCTTTAACCTGTAATACGCGCACTACTTCCGAAGCACACAAAGAACAGTGATAAAACCCTATACATATAATGTATTTAAAGACCTATATACACGTATAAACTATTAAAATTCATATGTATACATATATAGACATATATAAAAGTGCATTAGAGTCCTTTACAATCAAGTAGCTGAAAACATGTAAAAGCATATTTATTCAATATTCAAGTGTTTAACTATGCATTTACTGTAAATATTTAACATTCCAATGTTCTTCTCATAGGGGTATATGTTCTATGTATTTTTTTTTAGATATTTATATATATATATATATAAAAAAGAATTATGACTAACAGCGCTTTGAAGATAGTAATAATACACTTAGAGTCCTTATACTAAGTCCTATTAAGACCTGTAGTGCTGCCTTAATAACCTGACAGCGTATTCTTGGCGGCCCCCGCCGCCAAAACTACAGAGTCTGTAAGCTAAAATCAATTGAAAGATTGGTTATGGGCGCAAGAACAGGGCTTAAAACTGAAAGTTATTCAGTTTGTATCAACAATACAATAAAAATGATGATAAAATGCAATCAAATATTATATAATAAACTCTTAAAATATGTGTATATAGGTGTATATATGCGTAAAAGTTGATACAACAAGTCCAGTGATAATAGTCCCAGAAACAATCTAGAAAAGTTCCCACGTGAAAGAAATTCTTCTAAAAAACAAGCTCCAGGTAAGTTGGTGTGCCCAAAGTGACCAATAGGGATAGATGAACTTCCTACTTACAAAAAACTACCTTAATCAAAATGAGGTAAGTGCCGCACAGATTGTCAAGTAGTTGGCTCTCTAGTCATCGGCTCCGCCCCACAGGTAGATCTGCTTTCTTCAATGCGCCTTGTAGAAAGATTTCCTCTTTGTTTATTCTCTGAGTAGTCGCAATCCCATTCAGAATTGATATGGAGAGAGAAATAAATACAAAGAGAGTGCAATATTGTTTTTATAAAGCACACTCAGTATTTTATTAGATTAAAAAACAAAGGTAAAACTTGCTTACACAATTTGACCTCAATATACATATGAGGTATCAATATAGTTTATGACTGTTATTCCAAATAACAAGTACGGAAATCCTTTCTTGCTTAAACAACGGTTCACTTATAAAATCAACTGTTTAGCCAGGGGAACATAGATCTCATCAAAATAAATTGTCCTTACGCGTTTCAAAGGTGACTTATGGATGATACCTGCCTTCTTCGTCAGAGGATAATACAAACTGAATAACTTTCCGTTTTAAGCCCTATATATACAGGCAATCCCCAGGTTACGAACAAGATAGGTTCTGTAGGTTTGTTCTTAAGTTGAATTTGTATGTAAGTTGGAACAGGCACTTTGTTTTAGGTGAATCTCTAGCCAAACATTTTTTTAGTTTTGGATAGCATAGGGAAAAACAGAATTTATGCTTACCTGATAAATTACTTTCTCCAACGGTGTGTCCGGTCCACGGCGTCATCCATTACTTGTGGGAAATATTCTCCCCCACAGGGAAAGGCAAGGAGAGCACACAGCAAGAGCTGTCCATATAGCTCCCCGCAGAAGAAAGTAGTGCCGCAACCAAGGCGTTCAAGCTATACAGCACCGGAAGCCCTAACCGGGCTGGTGAACTAATACCTCCCCTGGAGTACCGTAGCCAAAAACGGTGGATCAGGCCATAGAAACTCAGGAACAAAAGGCGGTAGGCAGGTACTACTCCAAGCGTGTGATGGTAAAAAAACAAACAAATTTATTGATTCATTTAAAAGAATGAACAGACATGGCAGCAATAGAGCAGGAAGTCTGACATGTTTCGCACCTCACAGGTGCTTACTCATAGACTGAGTTCTGTGTTTCTATCCCACATGTTTATAGGCTGAGGTGGCAATTAAGTTAACCACTTCAATCCCACAAGCACAGAAAATAAGATAAAAACAATCTATTGTTTGACATCGAGAGAAAGAATAGTTTTACCAAAAAACAAATTATTAAATTAGTAACCATGGCTAATATTATTGATTCACCTATTATTAAACAACATTTTAAACTTATTCAAATCTTAGTTTTTCTGATTATATTATTTTTAGAAATTATTTACACTATAAAGTGAAGATGACATATAATATGAAGATTTAAAAATATCATGAATATAATGATGATATAATTATAGACATTCTGGCATAGGAAAAACATTATACAAGTATATATATGTATATTTAATGTATACTAAATGTATAATAAATACATAGATTAGCTAGGATATAACAGGGAGACTGAACATATGGATACTAAACTCAATTGTCAATAAAATAGTTTATATCACATTCCCTATTCATACCAGAGGGAAAACGTGTATTTAATTTTAGTATCCAGTAAAGTTCTTTTTTTTCCAAAATTTTATCCTTGTTGCCTCCTCTTAAAGGGACATTAGCTAAATCAATAACTTGAAAAGAAAGTTGTGCAATATTTGTAAGATGTTTATTATTAAAATGTTCAGCAACTGAGGAGTCTGAGCTATAATTTTTTACATCTCTAACATGTTCATTGAAACGTGTCCTAATAGTGCGTGTGGTTTTTCCCACGTACTGAAAAAAACACAAATTACAAGTTAG
The DNA here is from genome assembly GCF_027579735.1 of Bombina bombina. Classification (NCBI taxonomy): domain Eukaryota; kingdom Metazoa; phylum Chordata; class Amphibia; order Anura; family Bombinatoridae; genus Bombina; species Bombina bombina. The sequence continues at coordinate 141,356,510 of NC_069507.1, read as the reverse complement.
TAGATAAATGGCATATTTAGAGCCACAATTAGCATAGAACTCTATCGGATATGTTTTTTCATTAAATTGACACAAAAAGTGCCTTTTTTATTCAACCAGGATGTAGCATATTTTTGTTTTTTCACTAAACTAGGTGTTAATGTTTGCGCCAGTGTCCTAGATTTTCTAGGTACAAATTTGCACTGTTGTATTAGTGGCTGTAAAGTATCATCTGACTGCAACAAATTAAGATGTTTTTTTAAAATTTTAACTATTTCTTCATATTGTTGACTGTATGGTGTAGAAAAAACAATAGCATCATTGGAATCAGAATCATAAATAGATTCTTTAAGATATACATCCTGTTGTTTAACTTTGTTTTTATCTTTTTGAACCAATTTTCTCACATCTTCCAGCTGTTTATGGTTATATCCTCTTACTTTAAGTCTATCTCTAAGCTCTATAGACTGTTTTTCATATATACTGTCTATTTTAGTATTACGCCTCAATCTTAGAAACTGTGATTTCGGTATAGACCTCACTAAATGATGTGGATGTTGAGAATGTGCGTGCAATATTGTGTTTCCTGCTGTTTGCTTTCTATATGTACTGGTCACTATGGTGTTATCTATAATTTGTATACTAAGATCTAAGTAATTAACCATATCTTGACTATATACCCCAGTAAACTTTACTGTTCATTCTTTTAAATGAATCAATAAATTTGTTTTTTTTTTACCATCACACGCTTGGAGTAGTACCTGCCTACAGCCATATAGCTCCCCCTCTGGCTCCGCCCCCTAGTCATTCGACCGACAGTTAGGAGAAAAAGGAGAAACTATAGGGTGCCGTGGTGACTGTAGTGTATAAAGAAAAAAAATTTCAACCTGATTAGGAAACCAGGGCGGGCCGTGGACCGGACACACCGTTGGAGAAAGTAATTTATCAGGTAAGCATAAATTCTGTTTTCTCCAACATTGGTGTGTCCGGTCCACGGCGTCATCCATTACTTGTGGGAACCAATACCAAAGCTTTAGGACACGGATGAAGGGAGGGAGCAAATCAGGTTACCTAAATGGAAGGCACCACGGCTTGCAAAACCTTTCTCCCAAAAATAGCCTCAGAAGAAGCATAAGTATCAAATTTGTAGAATTTGGCAAAAGTGTGCAGAGAGGACCAAGTCGCTGCCTTACATATCTGATCAACAGAAGCCTCGTTCTTGTAGGCCCAAGTGGAAGCCACAGCCCTAGTAGAGTGAGCTGTGATTCGGTCAGGAGGTTGCCGTCCGGCAGTCTCATAAGCCAATCGGATAATGCTTTTCAGCCAGAAAGAGAGAGAGGTAGCAGTAGCTTTTTGACCTCTCCTCTTACCAGAGTAAACGACAAACAAAGATGAGGTTTGTCTAAAATCTTTTGTTGCTTCTAAGTAGAACTTTAAAGCACGAACAACATCTAAATTGTGTAATAAACGTTCCTTCTTTGAAACTGGATTCGGACACAGAGAAGGAACAACTATTTCCTGGTTAATATTCTTGTTGGAAACAACTTTTGGAAGAAAACCAGGCTTAGTATGCAAAACAACCTTATCTGAATGGAAAACCAGATAGGGTGGATTACATTGCAAAGCAGATCATTCAGAAACTCTTCTAGCAGAAGAAATAGCAACCAAAAACAGAACTTTCCAAGATAATAACTTAATATCTATGGAATGTAAAGTTTCAAACGGAATCCCCTTGAAGAACTGAAATAACTAAATTTAGACTCCAAGGAGGAGTCATGGGTCTGTAAACAGGCTTGATTCTAACCAAAGCCTGAACAAAAGCTTGTACATCTGGCACAGCTGCCAGTCGTTTGTGTAACAAGACAGATAAAGCAGAAATCTGTCCTTTTAGAGAACTAGCTGACAACCCTTTATCCAAACCTACTTGGAGAAAGGAGAGAATCTTTGGAATTTTAATCTTACTCCAGGAGAATCCCTTGGATTCACACCAGCAGATATATTTTTTCCATATTTTATGGTAAATCTTTCTAGTCACAGGTTTTCTGGCTTGGACCAGAGTATCTATCACAGAATTCGAAAACCCACGCTTGGATAAAATCAAGCGTTCAATTTCCAAGCAGTCAGCTGCAGAAACACTAGCTTTGGATGTTCGAATGGACCTTGTACTAGAAGATCCTGTCTCAAAGGTAGCTTCCATGGTGGAGCCGATGACATATTCACCAGGTCTGCATACCAAGTCCTGCATGGCCACGCAGGAGCTATCAGAATCACAGAGGCCTTCTCCTGTTTGATCCTGGCTATGAGCCTGGGAAGGAGAGGAAACGGTGGAAACACATACGCTAGGTTGAACGACCAAGGCGCCACTAATGCATCCACTAGAGTCGCCTTGGGATCCCTGGATCTGGACCCGTAGCAAGGAATCTTGAAGTTCTGACGGGACGCCATTAGATCCATGTCTGGAATGCCCCATAATTGGGTTAACTGAGCAAAGACCTCCGGGTGGAGTTCCCACTCCCCCGGATGGAAAGTCTGACGACTCAAATAGTCCGCCTCCCAGTTGTCTACTCCTGGGATGTGAATAGCAGATAGATGGCAGGAGTGATTCTCTGCCCATTGGATAATCTTGGTTACTTCCTTCATCGCTAGGGAACTCTTTGTTCCCCCCTGATGATTGATGTACGCAAGTCGTTATGTTGTCCGACTGAAATCTTATGAACCTGGCTTCCGCTAGCTGAGGCCAAGCCAGGAGCGCATAGAATATTGCTCTTAGTTCCAAAATGTTTATCGGGAGAAGCGACTCTTCCCGAGACCATAGGCCCTGAGCTTTCAGGGAGTCCCAGACCGCGCCCCACCCCAAGAGGCTGGCGTCAGTCGTGATGATGACCCACTCCGGTCTGCGGAAACTCATTCCCTGAGACAGGTGATCCTGGGTCAACCACCAGAGAAGTGAGTCCCTGGTCTACTTGAATTTGGGGAGACAAGTCTGTATAGTCCCCATTCCACTGATTGAGCATGCACAGCTGTAATGGTCTTAGATGAATTTGAGCAAAAGGAACCACGTCCATTGCTTCGACCATTAGTCCTATTACTTCCATGCACTGAGCTATGGAGGGTTGAGGAATAGAATGAAGAACTCGACAAACGTTTAGAAGCTTTAGCTTTCTGACTTCTGTCAGGAAGATCTTCATTTCCACAGAATCTATTATTGTTCCCAGAAAAGGAACCCTTGTGGACGGTGACAGTGAACTCTATGTTCACCTTCCACCCGTGAGATCTGAGAAAAGCCAACACAATGTCTGTGTGGGCCCTTGCTTTGGAAAGAGACGACGCTTGGATTAGGATGTCGTCTAGATAAGGTGCTACAGCAATGCCCCTCGGCCTTAGGACCGCTAGAAGGGACCCTTGCACCTTTGTGAAAATTCTGGGAGCGGTGGCTAAACCGAATGGAAGAGCCACGAACTGGTAATGTTTGTCCAGAAAGGCGAACCTCAGGAACTGATGATGAGTTTTGTGGATTGGAATATGCAGATACGCATCCTTTAGATCCACGGTAGTCAAATATTGACCCTGCTGGATTGTCGGCAAGATTGTCCGAATGGTTTCCATTTTGAAGGATGGAACACTGAGGAACTTGTTTAATATCTTTAAATCCAGAATTGGCTTGAAAGTTCCCTCTTTTTTGGGAACCACAAACAGGTTTGAGTAAAAACCTAGACCTTGTTCCCCGGAGGGGACTGGGTTTATCACTCCCATCTTTGATAGGTCTCTTACACAATGTAAGAATGCCTGTTTCTTTATCTGGTCTGAAGATAAGCGAGACAGGTGGAACCTTCCCCTTGGAGGAAGTCCCTTGAACTCTAGCAGGTATCCCTTGGAGACTATCTCTAGTGCCCAGGGATCCGGAACATCTCTTGCCCAAGCCTGAGCGAAGAGAGATAGTCTGCCCCCTACCAGATCCGGTCCCGGATCGGGGCTACCCCTTCATGCTGTCTTGGTAGCAGCAGCAGGTTTCTTGGTCTGTTTACCCTTGTTCCAGCCTTGCATGGGCTTCCAAGCGGGTTTGGGCTGGGCCGCGTTACCTTCTTGTCTAGCGGCAGTGGAGTTATTAGCCGGTCCGTTCCTGAAATTGCGAAAGGAACGAAAATTAGACTTGTTCTTAGCCTTAAAAGGCCTATCCTGTGGGAGGGCATGGCCCTTACCCCCAGTGATGTCTGAAATAATTTCCTTCAATTCCAGCCCAAAAAGGGTCTTACCCTTGAAAGGAATATTAAGTAACTTAGTCTTGGATGACACATCTGCCGACCAGGATTTCAGCCAAAGCGCCCTCCGCGCTACTATAGCAAAACCTGAGTTTTTCGCCACCAATTTCGTTATTTGAAAGGCGGCATCCAATATAAAGGAATTAGCTAATTTTAATGCGTGAATTCTGTCCATGACTTCTTCATAGGAAGTCTCTTTCTGGAGCGACCTTTCTAGTTCCTCGAACCAAAAGGACGCCGCTGAAGTGACAGTAATAACACACGTAGCTGGTTGAAGGATGAACCCTTGCTGAACAAAAATCTTTTTAAGCAATCCTTCCAATTTTTTATCCATAGGATCTTTGAAAGCGCAGCTGTCCTCTATAGGAATAGTGGTGCGCTTCGCTAGTGTTGAAACGGCTCCCTCAACCTTCGGGACCGTCTGCCATGCGTCCCTTCTAGGGTCTACTATGGGAAACATTTTCTTAAATATAGGAGGTGGGGCAAAGGGTACACCTGGCTTCTCCCACTCCTTTTCCACTATGTTCGCTACCCTTTTGGGTATTGGAAAAGCGTTGTCGTGCACTGGGACCTCTAAAAATTTGTCCAATTTGCACAACTTCTCTGGTACTACCATAGAATCACAGTCATCCAGAGTAGCTAATACCTCCTTTAGCAAAGCGCGGAGATGTTCTAGCTTAAACTTAAATGCTACTATATCAGGTTCTGCCTGTTGAGAAATTTTTCCTGAGTCAGAAATTTCACCCTCAGACAGCCCTTCCCTCACAGCCAATTCCGATTGATGTGAGGGTAAAATAGATAAAGCATCGTCAGCGTCTGATTGTTCATCCCTTTTATCTGTATTTAAAGCTGAACAATCACGCTTTCTCTGAAATGCTGGCAGTTTGGATACAAGATTTGCAATAGAATTATCCACTACTGCTGTTAATTGTTGCATAGAAATAAGCACTGGCGCGCTAGGTGTCGCCTGCGCGGGCAAAGCTGGTGTAGACACAGAAGGAGAGGATGTAGAACTATCCCCACTTCCTTCATTAGATAAATCATCTTGGGCAACATTATGAAATGTAACAGAGCTGTCCTCATTTTGTTTGGACGCTATGGCACAATTATCACAAACACTCGAAGGAGGAACCACATTTGTCTCTACACACACAGAACATAGGTTATCTGATGGCACAGACATGTTAAACAGATTTAGGCAGGCAAACAATGCAATAAAAACGATTTTAAACAAAAACGTTACTGTCTCTTTAAATAATAAAATGACACACTTTATTTCTGAATGTTCAAAAAACTATGAAGGCAATATCCGATTTTTCTGAAATTTGGACCCCAGTGTCTTAATGCATAGAAAGTATTGCACAGCAAATATGGAGACTCTAGCTCTTAAAACAAGCAAACCGGAGCTAATTGTTGGATTTAACCGTTTTTATACACCACAATCCCTGCTTACAGCATTGCTGCAGCTTTTACCTTTCTTAGGGGTCAATCATCCACAGAAATAAGCCTTCTGGAGTCACTTTCTGAGCCACAGGACCCTCTCACATGGAACTGCATGCACTGCCTTGAATTTAACTGAAGTGCCAAAATGAGGCCTCCTCCCTCAGTACACTAGAGTGAAGGGGCCTTCCTGACTAGATTTAGGTGTCTAAAGCAAGCCAGATCAATAAAAAAGGTCCCCAAGTGTATATGAGCTTATAAAACATTTCAATTGCCATCATATTGTAATAAAAAACAATCGATTTGGCCCCTGACAGTGTCTACCACCATAAAAATCAAAAAGGGGAAGCCTGTCATCTTTTTTGCTGAGGTGAAAGAAAAATGGCTTACTGTTTTCCCTGAGGGGAAAAATGACTGTCATCTAGCATTAGCCTGTGTTGTTAGGAGACTAGTCATACCTGAAGCAGATAAGTCTGCAAACTGTTACCCCCAACTGAAGTTCTCTGGTTTCAACAGTCCTGCGTGGTAACAGAAATGGATTTTAGTTACTTGTGCTAAAATCATAGCCCTCTTAAACAGAAATCTTCATCACTTTTCTGTTGTAGAGTAAATAGTACAAGCCAGCACTATTTTAAAATAACAAACTCTTGATAGAAGAATAAAAAACTACAACTAACACCACAAACTCCTCACCATCCCCGTGGAGATGCTACTTGTTCAGAGTGGCAAGGAGAATGACTGGGGGGCGGAGCCAGAGGGGGAGCTATATGGACAGCTCTTGCTGTGTGCTCTCCTTGCCTTTCCCTGTGGGGGAGAATATTTCCCACAAGTAATGGATGACGCCGTGGACCGGACACACCAATGTTGGAGAAAGTTTGTTTTGCTATCTGTGCCCCTGTTCAGAAAATTTCACATCACTTTCTGTCCTTGTGACAATTGGATTTTGAGTATTTTGGATTATCCTAGAAAGAAGGATTGGCGATAAAGCTCTATTTCTTTCATGTAATTAGCAAGAGTCCATGAGCTAGTGACGTATGGGATATACATTCCTACCAGGAGGGGCAAAGTTTCCCAAACCTCAAAATGCCTATAAATACACCCCTCACCACACCCACAAATCAGTTTTACAAAGTTTGTGCTAGATTCTACGTTGATATGCGCTCCGCAGCAGGTTGGAGCCCGGTTTTCCTCTCAGCGTGCAGTGAATGTCAGAGGGATGTGAGGAGAGTATTGCCTATTTGAATTCAATGATCTCCTTCTACGGGGTCTATTTCATAGGTTCTCTGTTATCGGTCGTAGAGATTCATCTCTTACCTCCCTTTTCAGATCGACGATATACTCTTATATATACCATTACCTCTGCTGATTCTCGTTTCAGTACTGGTTTGGCTTTCTACTACATGTAGATGAGTGTCCTGGGGTAAGTAAGTCTTATTTTCTGTGACACTCTAAGCTATGGTTGGGCACTTTTATATAAAGTTCTAAATATATGTATTCAAACATTTATTTGCCTTGACTCAGGATGTTCAACGTTCCTTATTTCAGACAGTCAGTTTCATATTTGGGATAATGCATATGAATAAATCAATTTTTTTCTTACCTTAAAATTTGACTTTTTTTCCCTGTGGGCTGTTAGGCTCACGGGGGCTGAAAATGCTTCATTTTATTGCGTCATTCTTGGCGCTGACTTTTTTGGCGCAAAATTTTTTTTCTGTTTCCGGCGTCATACGTGTCGACGGAAGTTGTCATTTTTGACGGTTTTTTGCGCCAAAAGTGTCGGCGTTCCGGATGTGGCGTCATTTTTGGCGCCAAAAGCATTTAGGCGCCAAATAATGTGGGCGTCTTTTTTTGGCGCTAAAAAAATATGGGCGTCATTTTTGTCTCCACATTATTTAAGTCTCATTATTTATTGCTTCTGGTTGCTGGAAGCTTGTTCACTGGCATTTTTTCCCATTCCTGAAACTGTCATTTAAGGAATTTGATCAATTTTGCTTTATATGTTGTTTTTTCTATTACATATTGCAAGATGTCCCAGATTGACACTGAGTCAGAAGATACTACTGGAAAAACGCTGCCTGGTGCTGGATCTACCAAAGTTAAGTGTATCTGTTGTAAACTTGTGGTATCTGTTCCTCCAGCTGTTGTTTGTAATGAATGTCATGACAAACTTGTTAATGCAGATAATATTTCCTTTAGTAATGTTACATTACCTGTTGCGGTTCCGTCAACATCTAATACTCAGAGTGTTCCTGTTAACATAAGAGATTTTGTTTCTAAATCCATTAAGAAGGCTATGTCTGTTATTCCCCCTTCTAGTAAACGTAAAAGGTCTTTTAAAACTTCTCATTTTTCAGATGAATTTTTAAATGAACATCATCATTCTGATTCTGATAGTGGTTCCTCTGGTTCAGAGGATTCTGTTTCAGAGGTTGATGCTGATAAATCCTCATATTTATTCAAAATGGAATTTATTCGTTCTTTACTTAAAGAGGTCTTAATTGCTTTAGAAATAGAGGATTCTGGTCCTCTTGATACTAAATCTAAACGTTTAAATAAGGTTTTTAAATCTCCTGTAGTTATTCCAGAAATTTTTTCCTGTCCCTGATGCTATTTCTGAAGTAATCTCCAGGGAATGGAATAATTTTGGTAATTCTTTTACTCCTTCTAAACGTTTTAAGCAATTATATCCTGTGCCATCTGACAGATTAGATTTTTGGGACAAAATCCCTAAAGTTGATGGGGCTGTCTCTACTCTTGCTAAACGTACTACTATTCCTACGGCAGATAGTACTTCCTTCAAGGATCCTTTAGATAGAAAGATTGAATCCTTTCTAAGAAAAGCTTACTTATGTTCGGGTAATCTTCTTAGACCTGCTATATCTTTAGCGGATGTTGCTGTAGCTTCAACTTTTTGGTTAGAAGCTTTAGCGCAACAAGTAACAGATCATAATTCTCATAGCATTGTTAATCTTCTTCAACATGCTAATAACTTTATTTGTGATGCCATCTTTGATATCATTAGAGTTGATGTCAGGTATATGTCTCTAGCTATTTTAGCTAGAAGAGCTTTATGGCTTAAAACTTGGAATGCTGATATGTCTTCTAAGTCAACTTTGCTTTCCCTTTCTTTCCTGGGTAATAAATTATTTGGTTCTCAGTTGGATTCTATTATCTCAACTGTTACTGGAGGGAAAGGAACTTTTTTACCACAGGATAAAAAATCTAAGGGTAAATTTAAGTCTAATAATCGTTTTCGTTCCTTTCGTCACAATAAGGAACAAAAGCCTGATCCTTCATCCACAGGAGCGGTGTCAGTTTGGAAACCATCTCCAGTCTGGAATAAATCCAAGCCTTTTAGAAAACCTAAGTCAGCTCCCAAGTCCACATGAAGGTGCGGCCCTCATTCCAGCTCAGCTGGTAGGGGGCAGATTACGATTTTTCAAAGAAATTTGGATCAAATCAATTCACAATCTTTGGATTCAAAACATTGTTTCAGAAGGGTACAGAATTTGCTTCAAAATAAGGCCTCCTGCAAAGAGATTTTTTCTTTCCCGTGTCCCAGTAAATCCAGCGAAGGCTCAAGCATTTCTGAAATGTGTTTCAGATCTAGAGTTGGCTGGAGTAATTATGCCAGTTCCAGTTCTGGAACAGGGGCTGGGGTTTTATTCAAATCTTTTCATTGTACCAAAGAAGGAGAATTCCTTCAGACCAGTTCTGGATCTAAAAATATTGAATCGTTATGTAAGGATACCAACATTCAAAATGGTAACTATAAGGACTATCCTGCCTTTTGTTCAGCAAGGGCATTATATGTCCACAATAGATTTACAGGATGCATATCTGCATATTCCGATTCATCCAGATCACTATCAGTTTCTGAGATTCTCTTTCCTAGACAAGCATTACCAGTTTGTGGCTCTGCCGTTTGGCCTAGCAACAGCTCCAAGAATTTTTACAAAGGTTCTCGGTGCCCTTCTGTCTGTAATCAGAGAACAGGGTATTGTGGTATTTCCTTATTTGGACGATATCTTGGTACTTGCTCAGTCTTCACATTTAGCAGAATCTCATACGAATCGACTTGTGTTGTTTCTTCAAGATCATGGTTGGAGGATCAATTTACCAAAAAGTTCATTGATTCCTCAGACAAGGGTAACCTTTTTAGGTTTCCAGATAGATTCAGCGTCCATGACTCTGTCTCTGACAGACAAGAGACGTCTAAAATTGATCTCAGCTTGTCGAAACCTTCAATCACAATCATTCCCTTCGGTAGCCTTATGCATGGAAATTCTAGGTCTTATGACTGCTGCATCGGACGCGATCCCCTTTGCTCGTTTTCACATGCGACCTCTTCAGCTCTGTATGCTGAACCAGTGGTGCAGGGATTACACAAAGATATCTCAATTAATATCTTTAAAACCGATTGTACGACACTCTCTGACGTTGTGGACAGATCACCATCGTTTAGTTCAGGGGGCTTCTTTTGTTCTTCCGACCTGGACTGCAATTTCAACAGATGCAAGTCTGACAGGTTGGGGAGCTGTTTGGGGATCTCTGACAGCACAAGGGGTTTGGGAATCTCAGGAGGTGAGATTACCAATCAATATTTTGGAACTCCGTGCAATTTTCAGAGCTCTTCAGTCATGGCCTCTTCTAAAGAGAGAATCATTCATTTGTTTTCAGACAGACAATGTCACAACTGTGGCATACATCAATCATCAAGGAGGGACTCACAGTCCTCTGGCTATGAAAGAAGTATCTCGAATACTGGTATGGGCGGAATCCAGCTCCTGTCTAGTTTCTGCGGTTCATATCCCAGGCATAGACAATTGGGAAGCGGATTATCTCAATCGCCAAACGTTACATCCGGGCGAATGGTCTCTTCACCCAGAGATATTTCTTCAGATTGTTCAAATGTGGGGACTTCCAGAAATAGATCTGATGGCCTCTCATCTAAACAAGAAACTTCCCAGGTATCTGTCCAGATCCAGGGATCCTCAAGCGGAAGCAGTGGATGCATTGTCACTTCCTTGGAAGTATCATCCTGCCTATATCTTTCCGCCTCTAGTTCTTCTTCCAAGAGTAATCTCCAAGATTCTGAAGGAATGCTCGTTTGTTCTGCTGGTGGCTCCAGCATGGCCTCACAGGTTTTGGTATGCGGATCTTGTCCGGATGGCCTCTTGCCAACCGTGGACTCTTCCGTTAAGACCAGACCTTCTGTCGCAAGGTCCTTTTTTCCATCAGGATCTCAAATCCTTAAAATTGAAGGTATGGAGATTGAACGCTTGATTCTTAGTCAGAAGTTTCTCTGACTCTGTGATTAAAACTATGTTACAGGCTCGTAAATCTGTATCTAGGAAGATATATTATCGAGTCTGGAAGACTTACATTTCTTGGTGTCTTTCTCATCATTTTTCCTGGCATTCTTTTAGAATTCCGAGAATTTTACAGTTTCTTCAGGATGGTTTGGATAAAGGTTTGTCTGCAAGTTTCTTGAAAGGTCAAATCTCTGCTCTTTCTGTTCTTTTTCACAGAAAGATTGCTAATCTTCCTGATATTCATTGTTTTGTACAAGCTTTGGTTCGTATAAAACCTGTTATTAAGTCAATTTCTCCTCCTTGGAGTTTGAATTTGGTTCTGAGGGCTCTTCAAGCTCCTCCGTTTGAACCTATGCATTCATTGGACATTGTCTGTGAAAAGAAAGCAAAGACAGGCGCAGCCCAATTCAAGTGTAGTATTCTTTAATTCAGTGTAAGTGCACACATACAAATGGCTACTTACAAGAGGCACAAATAAAATCTGCATATAAAGGTATCTTTACATCCAAACTGTGTTATGATATAACATACAGCTATGAAACAAACTCTACGCGTTTCGTCTGAGGACGCCCAGACTTTCTCAAGAGATGAAAAATTAGAAGTGTTGCAAGCATGGTGCCTACCGGCTTTATAAAAGGGACCATTAATTGCATGATTAGTTACCAGCCAGTCAGAGTGTGGTGATACTGATTGGCAGGTGAGCTTGTTAAAGCTTTGCATTATTGTATGTTTGAAAAACATATAGGATTTGTTCAGTGTTACCACCTTGAATGCTATAGTAAACATTAAAATATGAACATAGATAAGAAAATAGACAATAAACTTTATGTTAAAAAACCTTGTTTGTTAAAAACTAGAAAGAATCTTAAAAACAATTTGTAGTTGTATACACTAAAATTAAAAATCTGATATTGTGTTTTTTGAAAAAAAAAAAAAAAAATAAAAAAATGTTTTTTTAAAAGTAAAGCTACATGAAAGCTTGCAGGTCTAATTCTAGGTTTAGACCTGATGGTTGCATGGTGTTAAGTTGGTAAATCCACCATGATTCTCTGCGTCTGAGTGTTAGAAGCCTGTTTGGAAATATATTGGGGGGTATCCAGTCTATGACTTGGATTTTAAGGGATGCAGGATTTGAATTATGATGTAATTTGAAATGTTCTGGCACACTGTGTGTCATGAGGCCATTTTTTATATTATTGACATGTTCTCCCAGCCTTGTACGTATATTTCTTTTGGTTCTTCCTATGTAAATCAAATTGCAGCTGCATTTTAGCAAGTAAACTACATAGGTGGTACTGCAGTTGCTCTTATATTTCTGTTTGAATGTAATGTCACCCCCTGAGTTGGTAAAGGTAATCTCTCTATTTACATATTGGCACATGCCACATCTTGATACCCCACATTTGTAGGTGCCGGGTTTTTGTTGTAACCAGTGTGTTTTATCCTTAATTATACCAGGTTTATTGAAGTTACGCAATCTTGTGGGTGCTAAAATGTTTTTAAAATCCATATTTTTTCTGAAAGTTACCAATGGGTGATCTGGTAAAACATCGCCCAATATAGGATCTGCCTTTAAAACACCCCAGTGTTTCTTTAGGATGTTTTGTATTTCTCTGGAGCCCTGACTGTATGTTGTGATGAATCTGACATTGTTTAATGTATTTGATTTACTTAATCAGACTAACATTGTTTCAACTAATTCTGAAAACTTTGACCCAAATGCCTTATTTAAAGACCTAGAGAAACTACTAAATAATGATACCAGAGAATGGCAGGACCTAGTGTTGCTTGATAACTATGTCTTACATGACATAGTCCCCAGGGGACTTAGGTTGTATAAGAAACCAGCCTTCGAACTAGAGGAGGTAGAATTTAGCACGGAGTGGGACAAAGCGTTCCATGACTGCTCACTCACCTTAATTAAAATCCTCATCAAATATAGAGAATATAAACTGGACAAAATTAAATTAGATTTAGATAAATTGTTCCCTAAAATTCAGAACTTTCAGAATATTGATCATTGGAAGAAACTCAATGATAGTATTCAAGAAAGAAATAATAAATATGGGTCTGACCTAATGAGTGCAAAATATAAAAAACTTTGCAAAGACATGGAAGACTATCAAAATGATAGGGTCTACACTTATAAAACAAAAGAAATCACTCATACCATATCTGAGAATGATACTAGAAATGACATATGTGAACAAAGACCTCTCAATCATTACACTAGAAATCCACACATAAATCGCAATACATACCAGACCCAACAGAATGAAAACTACAATAGACACTCAACTGAAAATCACAATAAAGGCCATCAACAAACTATACAACACAATGGACAACAGAGTTTTAATACAAGCTCACACCCATCAAATAGTAAAAGAAATCAAAACATTAACACTGTCAATAGGCCCCTTTCAGTCCCCCATACAGGTGGTAACACAGAACACAGAAATGATAATCATCAATTTAACAACAATCATTATCGTGATAATAAAAATGGCAATTTTAGGAGAAATTCCAACACAGGAAACCACATTACACATCATACTACAAATACAGGCTTCCACACTGCCAGGAAGGAATCCTGGCGAAGCAGAAATAATTCCAGCTGCTTTACTCCACCATATCTTAAAGAATCTAGATTCAACATTCCAACCACAAATAGATTCAATACTTTGGAGCACTTAGGAAATGGCAACTCAAATACAGTTCTAAAGCCCAACTGGCAAATACAGGGGGCGAAACCTAAGTTCACACATTCAACACATAATACATCCAATCAAGGTAATAGAAGCCACCAATTGCATTTTTTAGATCTCGCCACTTCCCCAACAGGAAGATTTCGAAACCAGACACACGAAAACACAATAGAAAACCCAAGGCTTTTGCCAGGCAAAAGAAGAAGAGCAAGCGGGGATGTAGAGGGGGGAGAAAGATCCAACTTCTCAAACACAAAAAGAATGAGATAGATAAAAATAAAGCTAATATATTCAATCTTTCCACTGTACCATTGGGCAATAAAGAAATTAATCTTTTGGCGAAAGGCCTCAATTTTGCCCCCAAAAAAGCCCCAAATAAATTTCAGACTTACATAGATATACAAAAATATATTAGAAACCTGACCCTAAAAAGGTATTTTTTAAAAAACACACCCAGAATCACACCAACATTACCCATCACCTTGGACCATTCTGACCAATCTGCTTTGGCGACACTCAACGAATTAGACACGGGGGTGACTCTAACTAATACATTGACCCAAAATCAATCAGATTTGCTTGATCTCAGCACACATGACCTTGAGGAAAGTATCAAACACAGTGAATTTAAACGTAAATCTAGTTTTTACCCATACACCTCCCAAGGCCAATTTGTAAATACTTTCAATAAATTAATATGTGATGATCTCACTAAACTTTGGGAAAAGAAAGGAGACAATTGGATACATAAATATAATGATAATTTAACAATAAGTGAAAGAAAAACACTCAAAAATCTAGAAAATAATCATAATATTATTATCAGGGCAGCGGACAAGGGTGGTGGGGTGGTTATACAGAACAGAGAAGACTATCTTAAAGAGGCTTCCAATATATTAAATGATCAAAGTACATATAAAAAATTAAACTTTGATCCCACCCTTAAATTTAAAAAGGAACTCAATATTATTTTGAAAGAAGCAAAAAATAACAACATACTTAATAATGATGAATTCAATTTCTTAACAGAAAACCACCCCACCATACCCACGTTTTATCACCTTCCCAAGGTGCATAAAACCCTAATATCTCCACCAGGTAGACCCATAATTTCTGGGATTGGATCACTAACTAACAACTTATCTGTATACATAGATCATTACTTACAGCCTGTAGTACAATCCACCAAGGCGTACCTCAGGGACACAATCCACACTATCAACACATTTGAAGGGTTAGATTGGTCTAATGACTTCCTGTGGGTATCTTGCGACGTATCGTCGCTATACACTTGTATACCGCACGACCAAGGAATTAAGGCCATTAAAGAAATACTCATTGAAGACTTCTCACCCCACCAACACCTTCAGTTTATTTTAACAGGCATTGAATTTATACTTTCACATAATTATTTCACATTTGATAAACAGTTTTACAGACAGATACAGGGCACTGCGATGGGGACCACATTTGCCCCATCGTATGCCAATCTCTACATGCATCATTTTGAGAACAATCACATTTGGACAAATAACCCTTATTACAGTCACCTAATACGTTATTTCCGGTATATAGATGATGTAATTATCATCTGGAGAGGAAGTGAAACACTATGTAAGGAGTTCATAGAACACATCAACACCAATAATTATAACCTAAAATTTACGTCAAAAATAGTTACTACACAAATAGAGTTTCTGGATTTGATTTTATATATTGATGAACATAATAAGGTAGCAGTGAAGAATTTTAGAAAACCAACTGACAAGAATGGGTTTCTCAACGCTAGCAGTGGCCATTTACCCAGATGGAAGACTAACATTCCTCTGGGGCAATACCAAAGGGTGAAGAGAAACTGCACCAAAACAAGCGATTACAATCAAGAGTGCGCTCTACTAGACTCCAGATTCACTGAAAAAGGCTATTCCATTGAGCTATTAGAACAGGCCAAAACTAAAGTTTCTCTAATGGACAGGAAAACTCTTTTACTCCCCACTGATAAGTTAAAACGAAGGAGCCAATCAAATACATTAAACAATGTCAGATTCATCACAACATACAGTCAGGGCTCCAGAGAAATACAAAACATCCTAAAGAAACACTGGGGTGTTTTAAAGGCAGATCCTATATTGGGCGATGTTTTACCAGATCACCCATTGGTAACTTTCAGAAAAAATATGGATTTTAAAAACATTTTAGCACCCACAAGATTGCGTAACTTCAATAAACCTGGTATAACTAAGGATAAAACACACTGGTTACAACAAAAACCCGGCACCTACAAATGTGGGGTATCAAGATGTGGCATGTGCCAATATGTAAATAGAGAGATTACCTTTACCAACTCAGGGGGTGACATTACATTCAAACAGAAATATAAGAGCAACTGCAGTACCACCTATGTAGTTTACTTGCTAAAATGCAGCTGCAATTTGATTTACATAGGAAGAACCAAAAGAAATATACGTACAAGGCTGGGAGAACATGTCAATAATATAAAAAATGGCCTCATGACACACAGTGTGCCAGAACATTTCAAATTACATCATAATTCAAATCCTGCATCCCTTAAAATCCAAGTCATAGACTGGATACCCCCCAATATATTTCCAAACAGGCTTCTAACACTCAGACGCAGAGAATCATGGTGGATTTACCAACTTAACACCATGCAACCATCAGGTCTAAACCTAGAATTAGACCTGCAAGCTTTCATGTAGCTTTACTTTTAAAAAAACATTTTTTTTTTTTATTTTTTTATTTATTTTTTTTCAAAAAACACAATATCAGATTTTTAATTTTAGTGTATACAACTACAAATTGTTTTTAAGATTCTTTCTAGTTTTTAACAAACAAGGTTTTTTAACATAAAGTTTATTGTCTATTTTCTTATCTATGTTCATATTTTAATGTTTACTATAGCATTCAAGGTGGTAACACTGAACAAATCCTATATGTTTTTCAAACATACAATAATGCAAAGCTTTAACAAGCTCACCTGCCAATCAGTATCACCACACTCTGACTGGCTGGTAACTAATCATGCAATTAATGGTCCCTTTTATAAAGCCGGTAGGCACCATGCTTGCAACACTTCTAATTTTTCATCTCTTGAGAAAGTCTGGGCGTCCTCAGACGAAACGCGTAGAGTTTGTTTCATAGCTGTATGTTATATCATAACACAGTTTGGATGTAAAGATACCTTTATATGCAGATTTTATTTGTGCCTCTTGTAAGTAGCCATTTGTATGTGTGCACTTACACTGAATTAAAGAATACTACACTTGAATTGGGCTGCGCCTGTCTTTGCTTTCTTTTCACAGACTACTACCTGCTGGAGGTGTTTGGAGAATACACCCCCCTTTGTCTCAGGCAGCGCTCATCACTACAGTGACACAGGAAGCAGACTATCACTGACACCTGCAACACGCTATTACAGTGGATCTACTTCCTGCTCAACAGAGCAACCGGCTTTTCTACAGCTCACAGACTTAACCCAGGAACGTAAGCGCCCCTCTGTTTTTCAGTTTTTCTGTTATTCATTGGACATTAAATTACTTTCTTGGAAAGTTTTGTTTCTTTTGGCCATCTCTTCTGCTAGAAGAGTTTCTGAATTATCTGCTCTTTCTTGTGAGTCTCCTTTTCTGATTTTTCATCAGGATAAGGCGGTGTTGCGAACTTCTTTTAAATTTTTACCTAAGGTTGTGAATTCTAACAACATTAGTTGAGAAATTGTGGTTCCTTCATTATGTCCTAATCCTAAGAATTCTAAGGAGAGATCATTGCATTCTTTGGATGTAGTTAGAGCTTTGAAATATTATGTTGAAGCTACTAAGACTTTCCGAAAGACTTCTAGTCTATTTGTTATCTTTTCCGGTTCTAGGAAAGGTCAGAAGGCCTCTGCCATTTCTTTGGCATCTTGGTTGAAATCTTTAATTCATTATGCTTATGTCAAGTCGGGTAAAACTCTGCCTCAAAGGATTACAGCTCATTCTACTAGGTCAGTTTCTACTTCCTGGGCGTTTAGGAATGAAGCTTCGGTTGATCAGATTTGCAAAGCAGCAACTTGGTCTTCTTTGCATACTTTTACTAAATTCTACCATTTTGATGTGTTTTCTTCTTCTGAAGCAGTTTTTGGTAGAAAAGTACTTCAGGCAGCTGTTTCAGTTTGATTCTTCTGCTTATAATTTCATTTTTTTTCATTATAAGATTTAAACTTTATTTGGGTGTGGATTTTTTTCAGCGGAATTGGCTGTCTTTATTTTATCCCTCCCTCTCTAGTGACTCTTGCGTGGAAGATCCACACCTTGGGTAGTCATTATCCCATACGTCACTAGCTCATGGACTCTTGCTAATTACATGAAAGAAAACATAATTTATGTAAGAACTTACCTGATAAATTAATTTCTTTCATATTAGCAAGAGTCCATGAGGCCCACCCTTTTTTTGTGGTGGTTATGATTTTTTTGTATAAAGCACAATTATTCCAATTCCTTATTTTTTATGCTTTCGCACTTTTTTCTTATCACCCCACTTCTTGGCTATGCGTTAAACTGATTTGTGGGTGTGGTGAGGGGTGTATTTATAGGCATTTTGAGGTTTGGGAAACTTTGCCCCTCTTGGTAGGAATGTATATCCCATACGTCACTAGCTCATGGACTCTTGCTAATATGAAAGAAATGAATTTATCAGGTAAGTTCTTACATAAATTATGTTTTTCTCCGTTTGCAAGTACGAGTTGTACTTAAGTCGGATGTCTGTAACCCAGGGATTGCCGGTATAGATATATATTGTACCATCAGATATTATATATAGAAAATATAACATTTCATGTTGGGTTAGCACACTTGAGAAAATGCGATCGGATTTGCGTGCACAAGTAAGGGTATTTTCCTCCACTTTTTTGCTCCATTGAAGTCTATGGGGGAATGCGTTTATGCTGTTGCAATATTCAGATGCTTTTTGCACGTTCGGGTTGCACTCGTGAAATCTTTTTACGTTTAATTTGTAATATGTGCGAGAGCGGGAGGGCAAACAACTGCTCCACTCATAATCTAGCCCAAAATGTACCAAAAAGTACCAAACCAGCTTTTTAAAAATATGTATGTGTCTGTGATTGGCTGATGGCTGTCATATGATGCCGGGGTCTCGGCCAATCGTAAATTTTACAGAAAAAAAATACACTGCTTATTTAGAATAAGTGCTATTGCATTGTCTTTTTATTATGCACTTGTTGATTATACAATATA
The DNA here is from genome assembly GCF_027579735.1 of Bombina bombina. Lineage (NCBI taxonomy): Eukaryota > Metazoa > Chordata > Amphibia > Anura > Bombinatoridae > Bombina > Bombina bombina. Next base: position 141,337,560 of record NC_069507.1, on the reverse strand, counting down.
TCATTAAAATAGTGTATTTATTGTATAGTGTATTACAGCTAGATTCAACAGTACATTGGCTAACCTCAAACGAATAGGCAGAGGGAGCCTGCAATACTGTTTACTATAGCAGATTGATCATACCAAAACAGCACTCTGGAGCTGGGGGCATACGATATTTCTGCATGGGACACACTAGAGCTATAGGGAGGGGGAGTTCTAATACATAGTTTAACCCAAGAAACAAGTTTTAAAAAGCCGGTTTTGTTTCTCTTTTAGGTATGTTTTGGTTTGCCTGACTGTGCTACATACTGATTACTTTATATCAGTGCTCAACATAATTTACATGATTAGCCTCAGCGAGAAAAAACAGGTAACCACATTGCTGAGGGCTTTCAGGTGGTGTATCCTGGACTGGTGGATTTGCAAAAACGTGTTTCATTATATATTGCAAACCAAATTAGTTTTAAATGATCTTTCTTTCATGTAATTGGCAAGAGTCCATGAGCTAGTGACTTATGGGATATACAATCCTACCAGGAGGGGCAAAGTTTCCCAAACCTCAAAATGCCTATAAATACACCCCTCACCACACCCACAATTCAGTTTTACAAACTTTGCCTCCTCTGGAGGTGGTGAAGTAAGTTTGTGCTAAGATTTCTACGTTGATATGCGCTTCGCAGCATTGTTGATGCCCGATTCCTCTCAAAGTACAGCGAATGTCAGAGGGACGTGAAGGGAGTATCACTTATTTGAATACGATGATTTACCTAACGGGGGTCTATTTCATAGGTTCTCTGTTATCGGTATGTATGTTTTTTTATTACTTAAGACACCTCAGCTATGGTTTCGCACTTTATGCATTTATATAAAGCTCTAAATATATGTATTGTACTTATATTTGCCATGAGTCAGGTTCATGTATTTCCTTCAGCAGACTGTCGGTTTCATATTTGGGGAATTTAAACATTTTAAGAAATGTATTTCTTACCTGGGGTTTTAGTCTTTTTTTTCAATTGACTACTTCTTGCTATTGCGGGTATTAGGCCTGCGGTTGCGTCAAATGCTAAACTTTATTGCGTCATTCTTGGCGTGAAAAAAAAAATTGGCGCGGTAAAAGACGTTTATGACGCAACTTCGTCATTTCCTTTCACACTGCGGCATCATTAGTGACGCGAGTGTGTCATTTCCGGTTATTTTTGGTGCCAAAAAAGTTTACATTACGTTGTGCGTCATACTTGGCGCCAAATTTTTTTTCATTATTTCAATACCCCATTGATGTTTGCCTCTTGCTTTTTTCTCTATCAGAGGCCTATGCTTTTGCATTTTTTACCATTCCTGAAACTGTCATATAAGGAAATAGATAATTTTGCTTTATATGTTGTTTTTTCTCTTATATTGAGCAAGATGTCCCAATCTGATCCTGCCTCAGAAGTTTCTGCTGGAACATTGCTGCCTGACATCGGTTCTACCAAAGCTAAGTGCATTTGTTGTAAAAGTGTAGAAATTATTCCACCATATTGGTAATAGTTGTCATGATAAACTTTTACATGCAGATAGTGTTTCCATCAGTAATAGTACATTGCCAGTTGCAGTTCCTTCAACTTCTAATGTACATGATATACCTGTAAATTTTAAAGAATTTGTTTCTGATTCTATTTTGAAGGCTTTGTCTACATTTCCACCTTCTAATAAACGTAAAAGGTCTTTTAAAACTTCTCATTTAGCTGATGAAATATCAAATGACCAGCAACATAATAATTTATCCTCTTCTGATGAGGATCTATCTGATTCAGAAGATCCTTCCTCAGACATTGACACTGACAAATCTACTTATTTATTTAAAATAGAGTATATGCGTTCTTTATTAAAAGAAGTGTTAATTACTTTGGATATTGAGGTAACCAGTCCTATTGACGTTCAGTCTAATAAACGTTTAAATGGTGTTTTTAAACCTCCTGTGGTTTCCCCAGGGTTTTTTCCTATTCCTGAGGCTATTTCTGATATGATTTCTAGGAAATGGAATAAGCCAGGTACTTCTTTTATTCCTTCTTCAAGGTTTAAAAAATTGTATCCTTTACCAGCAAAATCTATAGAGTTTTGGGAAAAAATCCCCAAAGTTGATGGGGCTATTTCTACTCTCGCTAAACGTACCACTATTCCTATGGAAGATAGTACTTCCTTTAAGGATCCTTTAGATAGGAAGCTTGAATCTTATCTAAGGAAGGGCTATTTATATTCAGGTCATCTTCTCAGACCTGCTATTTCTTTGGCTGATGTTGCGGCTGCCTCAACTTTTTGGTTGGAGAATTTAGCGCAACGAGAATTGGATCCTGACATATCTAGCATTACTCGCTTACTGCAACATGCTAATAATTTTATTTGTGATGCCATTTTTGATATTATCAAAATTGATGTTAGATCCATGTCTTTAGCTGTATTAGCTAGAAGAGCTTTGTGGCTTAAATCTTGGAATGCTGATATGACATCTAAATCTAGATTACTATCTCTTTCTTTCCAAGGTAATAATTTATTTGGTTCTCAGTTGGATTCTATTATTTCAACTATCACTGGAGGAAAAGGAGTTTTTTTGCCCCAGGATAAAAAACCTAAGGGTAAATCTAAGGCTTCTAACCGTTTTCGTTCCTTTCGTCAGAATAAGGAACAAAAACTCAATCCTCCTCCCAAGGAATCTGCTTCCAGTTTGAAGCCTTCAACAAATTGGAATAAATCCAAGCCATTTAGGAAACCAAAGTCTGCCACTAATTCTGCATGAAGGTGCGGCCCTCATTCCAGCTCAGCTGGTAGGGGGCAGATTAAGGTTTTTCAAGGATTTTTGGATAAAATCTGTCCAAAATCAGGGGGCGGAGCCGGCTCTGCTAGGTAATGGCCGCACTGTAAGTGAGCTCCGATGAATTAGCCCACAGAAGGAGACTAAAACAATATGCCAGACCGCATTCAATCCCACTACATATCGATTGAGGGTATATAACCAAGTCCGGAGCAGTACAAATCAGATGAGGAGCAATTAAGGAGAGAGGTAGCTTAAAACGGATCATCCTGAATGACACACGCACCTTAGAGACAGGCCGCAATCACGAGCTCACTCAAAGAAGATATAAGGTAATGCCTGACCGGACCTGGCTTGCATTTTTAAATACACAATCAACACTAATGCATAACGCATACTAAAAGACGGGTAGTGGTTAACGCTAAATATACATACCGGAATGTTCACTACTATACCGCAGCCGCCATTTTAAGAGACACAGTTACAGCTCATATAGCAGGCCACATGGCAGAGTATGAATAACGCCACAGCTATGTGTTAAAGAGAAATAAAGGAAAGGCTACACAGTCATCAAGGCAAGAGGAGTTTTGGCTTATGAGAGGCTCTATCCGTGCTTCGTGACACTACAAACAGGCTATTAACAAGGCACGATAAATAGCATGTGTATTTTGCATATAGCCGCAGTCAGCATCAGACAGTCATTTGTAAAAGTTGAAACGCCACATGGTGCATTATTATTCTGTTAACCAATATGCTATGGAACATAAATAAGAAGCTAAAGAATATGACTAACTAACAGTGTTACAAAGGGATAAAGAACCCTAATAGCTCTATGACAAAATACAATTAAAAAAAAGCTGAATCTATAGTTCACTGCTCCCTGTCTGTTACAGGAGAAGAGATTCTGGGACACTTTTGAGATTTCTATCTATAGACATAGCAACAAAGCGATAAAAAACAAACGCAATTTTCTAAAACTCTAACATACTACCTTTTAAAATAAACCACTATAGTAAGGATGTGCCCCAGGAAGAGCACACTGAAGGGGAAACAGACCAAAGGAGGCAGCCAGGGGAATCCATCAATGGACAGCTACTTTAAAACAGTAGCACCATCCCTATCAAAAAGCTCAGCATCTGGTTCAATTAGACCACAACTCTCATCTAGTTCAGCAGAATCGGGGTCTGAAGAAGAAGACAATATGCTAACTATCCCACAGTCTGTGATTTCTTCCATACCTTCAAAGCAGGATTTTTCTAGCCTGATAACTCAGGTAAAACAATGCATAAAAGATGAAATTTCTGAACTGAAGAAAGATATTGGGGAAATTGGCAGTAGAGTAAATACTATTGAAGACACTATACTGGAACATGATGCCTGTCTAACAAAAGTAAACATGCAGATAAACCATCAAGATCAAACAGTAAGAATGTTGGAGGACAAACTTGAGGACTTAGAGAACCGATCCAGACGACATAATATTAGGATACGAGGTATCCCAGAAGACATAGATGCCTCAACTCTCCCCGAATACCTTCAATCTCTTTTCTCACAACTCAGAGATCCCACAGATACATCAACAGTAGAGATGGATAGAGCACACAGGGCCCTGAGGCCTAAGCCCTCTGAAAATGCACCACCTAGAGATGTAATTGTTAGAGTTTCAAAATATCAAATCAAAGAGCAACTCATGTCAGCAGCAAGAGAGAAGCGTCCTATTCAAAAGGACGGAGTTACACTTCAGTTTTTTGCTGATCTATCAAGCAGAACTATCGCCAGAAGAAAAGAACTCTCCCCACTTACGAAACACCTGCAAGCCAGAAATATTACCTATAGATGGGGGCACCCATTTCAGCTAATTGTAATATGGAAAAACAGAAGAGCAACCTGCACTTCAACGGAGGAAATTGAGGACTGTTGCAGAAAATTGGAAATACCTGCACCTATATTGCACCCAGATACTGTACAAGACTCTTTGCCTCCTTCTGACCATCGTGGCTTGCCACTACCACAAAGAGGTGAATGGCAAACAGCTAGAAATAAAAGAGCTAAAAACCACTCGTCTAAAGATACTAGAGCCCAAGTAGGCTGAAGGTGGACATATTAAGTATCCTTTATTGGTTAAAAAAAAAAAAAAAAAAAAAAGAATGTGTAATCTAAAATACAGAATGTAACAGTCTCTATAGTTATTTTAAATATGAGAATTGGTCTAAACAGACTTAAAAATCTGTTAAGTTTTCTGTGGGCTAATCGATTCCATATAGGGATCTATTAGTCATTTCCCTTTGTGTATGGAGGGTAAAAGTTTGTTATGTTTTTGTTATAGTTCTTATTGTTAGTTTTGTATTAGGATTTTTTCTTGCAGAATCGTTTCATGAAACAAACAAACACTCAGGTAACTGTGTCATGTTGGAGTGGAGGAAGGGCGTCAAAGGTAACTGAATGACTGATCCATGTATACAAATTATAACACAAAATGTAAAAGGTTTCAACATTCCCCATAAGAGATCGTTAGCCCTTAGAGATTTAGGACAAAAAGGGGGGGGAATAATTGGATTACAAGAAACTCACTTCAAAAGAGGATCCATTCCTAAATATATGTATAATGGCTTCTCCCAACACTATCATAGTGCACATAACAAAAACATAATTTATGTAAGAACTTACCTGATAAATTCATTTCTTTCATATTAGCAAGAGTCCATGAGCTAGTGACGTATGGGATATACATTCCTACCAGGAGGGGCAAAGTTTCCCAAACCTTAAAATGCCTATAAATACACCCCTCACCACACCCACAATTCAGTTTAACGAATAGCCAAGAAGTGGGGTGATAAGAAAAAAGTGCGAAAGCATATAAAATAAGGAATTGGAATAATTGTGCTTTATACAAAAAAATCATAACCACCACAAAAAAGGGCGGGCCTCATGGACTCTTGCTAATATGAAAGAAATGAATTTATCAGGTAAGTTCTTACATAAATTATGTTTTCTTTCATGTAATTAGCAAGAGTCCATGAGCTAGTGACGTATGGGATAATGACTACCCAAGATGTGGATCTTTCCACACAAGAGTCACTAGAGAGGGAGGGATAAAATAAAGACAGCCAATTCCTGCTGAAAATAATCCACACCCAAAATAAAGTTTAATGAAAAACATAAGCAGAAGATTCAAACTGAAACCGCTGCCTGAAGTACTTTTCTACCAAAAACTGCTTCAGAAGAAGAAAATACAACAAAATGGTAGAATTTGGTAAAAGTATGCAAAGAGGACCAAGTTGCCGCTTTGCAAATCTGATCAACCGAAGCTTCATTCCTAAACGCCCAGGAAGTAGAAACTGACCTAGTAGAATGAGCTGTAATCCTATGAGGCGGAGTCTTACCCGACTCAACATAGGCAAGATGAATTAAAGATTTCAACCAAGATGCCAAAGAAATGGCAGAAGTTTTCTGGCCTTTCTAAAACCGGAAAAGATAACAAATAAACTAGAAGTCTTTCGGAAAGACTTAGTAGCTTCAACATAATATTTCAAAGCTCTAATAACATCCAAAGAATGCAACGATTTCTCCTTAGAATTCTTAGGATTAGGACATAATGAAGGAACCACAATGTCTCTACTAATGTTGTTGGAATTCACAACTTAGGTAAAAATTCAAAAGAAGTTCGCAACACCGCCTTATCCTGATGAAAAATCAGAAAAGGAGACTCACAAGAAAGAGCAGATAATTCAGAAACTCTTCTGGCAGAAGAGATGGCCAAAAGGAACAAAACTTTCCAAGAAAGTAATTTAATATCCAATGAATGCATAGGTTCAAATGGAGGAGCTTGAAGAGCCCCCAGAACCAAATTCAAACTCCAAGGAGGAGAAATTGACTTAATGACAGGCTTTATACGAACCAAAGCTTGTACAAAACAATGAATATCAGGAAGAATAGCAATCTTTCTGTGAAAAAGAACAGAAAGAGCAGAGATTTGACCTTTCAAGGAACTTGCGAACAAACCCTTATCTAAACCATCCTGAAGAAACTGTAATATTCTCGGTATTCTAAAAGAATGCCAAGAAAAATGATGAGAAAGACACCAAGAAATATAAGTCTTCCAGACTCTATAATATATCTCTCTGGATACAGATTTACGAGCCTGTAACATAGTATTAATCACAGAGTCAGAGAAACCTCTTTGACCAAGAATCAAGCGTTCAATCTCCATACCTTTAAATTTAAGGATTTCAGATCCTGATGGAAAAAAGGACCTTGAGACAAAAGGTCTGGTCTTAACGGAAGAGTCCACGGTTGGCAAGAGGCCATCCGGACAAGATCCGCATACCAAAACCTGTGAGGCCATGCCGGAGCTACCAGCAGAACAAACGAGCATTCCTTCAGAATCTTGGAGATTACTCTTGGAAGAAGAACTAGAGGCGGAAAGATATAGGCAGGATGATACTTCCAAGGAAGTGATAATGCATCCACTGCCTCCGCCTGAGGATCCCGGGATCTGGACAGATACCTGGGAAGTTTCTTGTTTAGATGAGAAGCCATCAGATCTATTTCTGGAAGTTCCCACATTTGAACAATCTGAAGAAATACCTCTGGGTGAAGAGACCATTCGCCCGGATGCAACGTTTGGCGACTGAGATAATCCGCTTTCCAATTGTCCATACCTGGGATATGAACCGCAGAGATTAGACAGGAGCTGGATTCCGCCCAAACCAAAATTCGAGATACTTCTTTCATAGCCAGAGGACTGTGAGTCCCTCCTTGATGATTGATGTATGCCACAGTTGTGACATTGTCTATCTGAAAACAAATGAACAACTCTCTCTTCAGAAGAGGCCAAGACTGAAGAGCTCTGAAAATTGCACGGAGTTCCAAAATATTGATCGGAAATCTCACCTCCTGAGATTCCCAAACCCCTTGTGCCGTCAGATACCCCCACACAGCTCCCCAACCTGTAAGACTTGCATCTGTTGAGATTATAGTCCAGGTCGGAAGAACAAAGAAGCCCCCTGAACTAAACGATGGTGATCTGTCCACCATGTCAGAGAGTGTCGTAAAATCGGTTTAAAGATATTAATTGAGATATCTTTGAGGAATCCCTGCACCATTGGTTCAGCATACAGAGCTGAAGAGGTCGCATGTGAAAACGAGCAAAGGAGATCGCATCTGATGCGGCAGTCCTAAGACCCAACATTTCCATGCATAAGGTTACCAAAGGGAATGATTGTGACTGAAGGTTTTGACAAGCTGATATCAATGTTAAACTTCTCTTGTCTGACAAGGACAGAGTCATAGACACTGAATTTATCTAGAAACCTAAAAAGGTTACCCTTGTCTGAGGAATCAATGAACTGATTGGTAAATTGATCCTCCAACCATGAACTTGAAGAAACAACACAAGTCGATTCGTATGAGATTCTTCGAAAATGAGAAGACTGAGCAAGTACCAAAATATCGTCCAAATAAGGAAATACCAAAACCCTATTCTCTGATTACAGAAAGAAGGGCACCGAGAACCTTTGAAAAAAATTCTTGGAACTGAGGCTAGGCCAGACGGTAGAGCCACAAAACTGGTAATGCTTGTCTAAAAAGAGAATCTCAGACACTAAAAGTGATCTGGATGAATCGGAATATGCAGATACACATCCTGTAAATCTATTGTAGACATATAATGCCCTTGCTAAACAAAAGGCAGGATAGTCCTACAGTAACCATCTTGAATGTTGGTATCCTAACATAACGATTCAATAATGATAGATCCGGAACTGGTCTGAAGGAATTGACCTTCTTTGGTACAATGAAGAGATAAAATAAAACCCCAGCCCCTGTTCCAGAACTGGAACTGGCATAAATACTCCAGCCAACTCTAGATCTGAAACACATTTCAGAAATGCTGAGCCTTTGCTGTGTTAACTGGGACACGGGAAAGAAAAGAATCTCTTAGCAGGAGGCCTTAACTTGAAGCCAATTCTGTACCTTTCTGAAACAATGTTTCTGAAACCAGAGATTAAGAACGGAATTGATCCAAATTTCTTTGAAGAAAACGTAATCTGCCCCATACCAGCTGAGCTGGAATAAGGGCCGCACCTTCATAGGTACTTAGGAGCTGGCTATAGGTTTCTATAAGGCTTGGATATATTCCAAACTGGAAATAGTTTCCAAACTGATACCGCTCCTGAGGATGAAGGATCAGGCTTTTGTTCCTTGTTGTGAGGAAAGGAACGAAAATGATTATTTACCCTGGAAAGAAAGGGAAAGCAAAGTTGACTTAGAAGACATGTCAGCATTCCAAGTTTAATCCATAAAGCTTTTCTAGCTAAAATAGCTAGAGACATATACCTGACATCAACTCTAATGATATCAAAAGATGGTATCACCAATAAAATTATTAGCATGTTATAGAATAATAATAATGCTATAAAATTATGATCTGTTACTTGTTGCGCTAAAGCTTCTAACCAAAAAGTTGAAGCTGCAGCAACATCCGCTAAAAATATAGCAGGTCTAAGAAGATTACCTGAACATAAGTAAGCTTTTCTTAGAAAGGATTCAATTTTCCTATCTAAAGGATCCTTAAATGAAGTACTATCTGCCGTAGGAATAGTAGTACATTAGCAGGAGTAGAGACAGCCCCATAACCTTAGGGATTTTTGTCCCAAAAAACTCTAATCTGTCAGATGGCACAGGATATAATTTGCTTAAACGTCTAGAAGGAGTAAATAAATTACCCAAATTATTCCATTCCCTGGAAATTACTTCAGAAATAGCATCAGGGAGAAAAAACACTTCTGGAATAACTACAGGAGATTTAAAAACCTTATTTAAACGTTTACATTTAGTATCAAGAGGACCAGAATCCTCTATTTCTAATGCAAATAACACTTCTTTAAGTAAAGAACGAATAAATTCCATCTTGAACAAATACAAAGATTTATCAGCATCAACCTCTGAGACAGAAACCTCTGAACCAGAAGAACCATTATCAGTATCAGAATGATGATGTTCATTTAAAAATTCATCTGAAAAAAGAGAAGTTTTAAAAGACTTTTATGTATACTAGAAGGAGAAATAACAGACATAGCCTTCTTAATGGATTTAAAAAATAAAATCTCTTATGTTATCAGGAACACTCTGAAAATTAGATGTTGACGGAACAGCAACAGGTAATGTAACAGTACTAAAGGAAATTTTATCTGCATTAATAAGTTTGACATGACATGCAATACAAATAACAGCTGGAGAAACAGATACCAAAAGTTTATAGCAGATACACTTAGCTTGGTAGCTCCAGCACTGTGCAGTGATTTTCCTGAAGTATCTTCTGACTCAGTTGCAACGTGGAACATCTTGCAATATGTAAAAGAAAAAAACAACATATAAAGCAAAATTGATCAAATTCCTTAAATGACAGTTTCAGGAATGGGAAAAAAATGCCAGTGAACAAGCTTCTAGCAACCAGAAGCAATAAAAAATGAGACTTAAATAATGTGGAGACAAAAATGACGCCCATATTTTTTAGCGCCAAAAAAGACGCCCACATTATTTGGCGCCTAAATGCTTTTGGCGCCAAAAATGACGCCACATCCGGAACGCCGACATTTTTGACGCAAAAAACCGTCAAAAAATGACGCAACTTCCGGCGACACGTATGACGCCGGAAACAGAAAAAAAATTTTGCGCCAAAAAAGTCTGCGCCAAGAATGATGCAATAAAATGAAGCATTTTCTGCCCCCGCGAGCCTAACAGCCCACAGGGAAAAAGTCACATTTTTTAAGGTAAGAAAAAATGATTGAAACAAATGCATTTATCCCAAATATGAAACTGACTGTCTGAAAAATAAGGAATGTTGAACATTCTGAGTCAAGGCAAATAAATGTTTGAATACATATATTTAGAACTTTATAAATAAAGTGCCCAACCATAGCTTAGAGTGTCACAGAAAATAAGATTTACTTACCCCAGGACACTCATCTACACGTTTGTAGAAAGCCAAACCAGTACTGAAACGAGAATCAGCAGAGGTAATGGTATATATAAGAGTATATCGTCGATCTGAAAAGGGAGGTAAGAGATGAATCTCTACGACCGATAACAGAGAACCTATGAAATAGACCCCGTAGAAGGAGATCACTGCATTCAAATAGGCAATACTCTCCTCACATCCCTCTGACATTCACTGCACGCTGAGAGGAAAACCGGGCTCCAACTTGCTGCGGAGCGCATATCAACGTAGAATCTAGCACAAACTTACTTCACCACCTCCATCGGAGGCAAAGTTTGTAAAACTGAATTGTGGGTGTGGTGAGGGGTCTATTTATAGGCATTTTAAGGTTTGGGAAACTTTGCCCCTCCTGGTAGGAATGTATATCCCATACGTCACTAGCTCATGGACTCTTGCTAATTACATGAAAGAAAAAAAGATTAATGGTGTAAGCATCCTTATACATAATTCCATCCCATTTAAATTGTTGGAGCAGAAAAAAGATGGGGAAGGCAGATTCCTTGCCATCAGAGGGATTCTTTATAACAAAATAGTAACAATAGTAAATATCTATGCGCCCAATCATAAACAGGCTGTCTTTTTTAAATCCATAATCCCTCTTATACAAGACATACAGAAAGGACAGTTAATAGTAATGGGGGACTTTTACTTACCAATTAACCCTTCATTAGATAGTTCAAACACAAGTATACACATTGCAAAAAACACAATGAAGTCGCTCTGGCACTTCTTAAAAGCATTCGGGCTGCATGACCCATGGAGAGTTGCTAATCCTGATAGAAGGGACTATACCTTTTTCTCCAATCCCAACAAATCCTATTCGAGAATTGACTTCATTCTCCTGGACCATTTAACATTATCGAATGCAACAATATCAAGCATTACACATACGGCGTGGTCCGACCATTCTATGGTTAGATGCTCTGTTTCTTGGCCTTCAGCACCCATAAGAGATTTCACATGGAGACTAGATGAAACTCTACTACTTGACCCAGTGGTGTGCGATACCTTAGAGAAAGAAATTCAAGAATTTTTTACACATAATGTTACTGAGGACGTAGCACCAGCTATGGTGTGGGAAGCTCATAAGAGCGTTATAAGGGGGACACTAATTAAAATTAGGGCTAATAAGATCAAAAAACAAAGAGAAGAATATACCCATATAGCTAAAGAGATCGAACAACTAGAATACATACATAAACTACACCCACAAGACGAACAGACCTTTCAACAATTAAAATTCTACAGAGCCAAAATGTTGTCACACTTGCATATAAAAGCACAGTCGATTGCACTTAAACTTAAACAGAAATACTACTATGAAGCCAACAAACCAGGAAGGCAGCTAGCTAGACTACTTAAATATAGACAAGCAAAAAATTACATACATTCCATTAAAACATCTACAGGAGAGAAAGTTGAGGACACAAAGAAAATAGCAGATGCCTTTAAAAATTATTATCATGCTCTATATAACCTCTTCCCTAAGAGAGCACACCCGGACCATGAGATTAAATGTTTGGAATACTTAGAAAATGTCCAAGTCCCGGAAGTATCTGAAGAAGATAGAGAAATGTTACAAGCCCCCATAAGCAATAAAGAGATAACATTAGCGATTAAATCACTAAAACCCGAAAAAGCACCAGGCCCAGATGGATTCTCTGGATCATATTACAAAACATTCTCCCACTTATTGACACCTCATTTATTAAACACATTTGATCAGATCGATAATGGAGGTACATTGCCAGATACCATGCTTCAGGCTTATATTACCGTCCTCCCCAAACCAGGTAGGAAACCAGATACCCCAGCAAATTATCGACCAATATCATTGCTGAATATAGATTTGAAAATACTTGCTAAAGTGTTAGCATCTAGACTCAATAAATTGCTTCCCACCCTAATATCCCCAGATCAGGTCGGTTTTGTACCGCGGAGAGAGGCCAAGGACAATACTGTTAAATTATTAAATATTTTAGAATATATTAATACAAACAAAATCCCTTCATTATTACTATCCACAGACGCTGAGAAAGCGTTCGATAGACTAGATTGGACCTTTCTACAGACAACCCTAAATAAATTTAATCTTCCCACTCCATTTATAAATAAAATCATGGCCTTATACTCCTTTCCCACCGCCCAGATTAGAATAAATGGTACACTTTCTGATCAATTTGAAATACGAAATGGCACACGTCAGGGGTGCCCGCTATCCCCACTCTTATTTATCCTATCCCTAGAAACACTAGCTAGTAGAATTCGATCAAATACTAACATAAAGGGCATAAACATTAAAAATAGGGAATACAAATTATCTATGTTCGCTGACGATGTTTTATTGTCTCTATCATATCCTTTGGAATCTCTCTCCGCGGTGCAATCAGAGATGCTGAAATATGGAGAAGTATCAAATTTCCTAGTGAATCCTAGTAAATCAGAGCTACTACCCCTACATATATCCCCTACAGACCTGACCACAATTAAAACGAACAGTCCTTTTGCGATCCAACAGAAACATATCAAATATCTAGGTATATACTTGCTGCATAACATAGATTTAATTCGTACATTTAACTACTCCAAACTACTACATAGTATTTCTAACCAGGCCTCGTCCTGGTTATCTAAAAATATATCGTGGGTAGGGAGAATAAGCACAGTGAAGATGGTACTCTTACCAAAAATTTTATACATTCTACAGACGCTACCACTTCCACATACCCAAACATACCTACAAAAAATGCAAAGAGTGATACTTAATTTCATATGGAAAACAAAACCTGCAAGGGTAAATAAATTCTCATTGTATGCTAATAAATATATGGGGGGCCTAGGAGTACCCAATATAACACTATACAAACAGGCCATATCACTACAGAGAGTAGTAGAATGGAGTAGACATAACTTAGATGAACCAAAACACTGGATCCAAATAGAAAAAGATATCAGTAATGTATCACAATTAGGGAGTGTGTGTTGGCTCCCTAATTCCATACCTAAATTACAGAATAACACCACACAGACTGTTTCAAGCTCCTTATCAGACTGGAAACATATACGAGATAACTATAATGGAGTTTCTAGCACATACTCGCCCCTAACTCCAATCTTGATGAATCCTGAATTCAAAGAAGGACAAGGACATCACCTAAATAACGTTCATATTCTGAAGGACTACATTCCCATTACACTTATAACCAACTCAGGGAAAATAGTACCGAGGATAGAATTACAAGAGGTGGGAGACGGTTTCTTTAATAATTGGCTTAGGTACCACCAGGTAAATCATTATATTATGACCCACAGAGACAAAGCCAAACTGCTGAGGCAGTTGACACCTTTTGAGCAGATGTGCATCTCCAATATACCACAAACAGGGATAATTTCCCTTATTTACAAATTACTGCTGGAAGCAACAACCCCAAAACCACATAACTTCGTAAAAGGGTGGGAGAGGGAATTACTAGGGAAGTTAAGCCCAAAGACGTGGAATGAGATTTTTCATAATATAGCCCACTCTACTCATACCACACATGCACTAGAAACAAATTACAAAATACTGTTCAGGTGGTACTTGACCCCAAATAGAATGAAGCATTTATTTAACACTGCTAATGAGAAATGCTGGAGATGTAGGCAAGATATAGGTAATATGGGTCATATCTGGTGGTCCTGTGGAAAGATTAAAAACTACTGGATAAAAATTGTTGAAGAAATCAATGGTGCCACGTCCTCTAATATACCATATAACCCACTAGTATGTTTATTCAATATGCTGAAAGAGGTCCAATGTGTTATTAAGAAAAATGTTATAAGTGTAATGCTAAACGCAGCCAAACAGCTCATAGCCTCTGCATGGAGGTCTGATAGAGTCCCCACAATAGAATCCTGGAGGGAAAAAGTTAAAGAAGCACTAATGATGGAAAGATACTTCTATTTCAAAACAAATAAATTGAACATGTATTATGATATGATGTTTTACTGGGAATCGTATGTAGGTACTTGAATGGTAATAAAGAGAAGGCTCAATATAATAATAACAACTATTATAATTGTAGAAATCTATAATCGAAACTTTAGGTAACCTATAAGACGAAAGGTGAAACATAAATGGAATCTAGCAAGTATATTTTAAGGTAGTGACGAGATACCTTCTGACCACCTGTACAACACTGAAATGATTTAAAGACTGCAAGTAATTGTTTTGTTCTGTTTTGTCTTTTTTTTTTTTCCTTTTAGTTTGTTGTTAATGTTAGACTAATCTGTGTTAGTAAAGTGTTTTTTTTTTGTTTTTTTTTGATGGATGTTCCGTCAAGCAATATTAGAAGTACCTATGGCTGAATGATATAGTTTACTTTAAAAAATATGGACTAATATTGATTAGATACTGTATTACAAGTACAGTCGCAAGACAACATTGGACAATTTGTTGAGATTGGAATATTTCTTGGAAATGTTGTACCCATTGATCTGTGAATATTGTACTTTATGAAAACTCAATAAAGACATAAAATATAAAAAAAAAAAAATCTGTCCAAAATCATTAGATTCAGAGCATTGTCTCTCAAGGGTATCGAATAGGATTCAAAGTAAGACCTCCTGTGAGAAGATTTTTTCTCTCACGCATCCCTGTAAATCCAGTAAAAGCTCAGGCTTTTCTGAAGTGTGTTTCAGACCTGGAGTCTTCAGGGGTAATCATGCCAGTTCCTCCTCAGGAACAAGGTTTGGGGTTTTATTCAAACCTATTCATTGTACCAAAGGAAGAAAATTTGTTCAGACCAGTTCTGGATCTGAAAATTTTGAATCGTTATGTAAGAGTACCAACTTTCAAGATGGTGACTAAGGACTATTCTGCCTTTTGTTCAGCAAGGACATTATATGTCCACAATAGACTTGCAGGATGCATACCTTCATATTCCGATTCATCCAGAACACTATCAGTTTCTGAGATTCTCTTTTCTAGACAAGCATTACCAATTTGTTGCTCTTCCATTTGGCCTAGCAACAGCTCCAAGAATCTTTTCAAAGGTTCTGGGTGCCCTACTATCTGTAATCAGAGAACAGGGTATTGCGGTGTTTCCTTATTTGGACTATATCTTGGTACTAGCTCAGTCTTTACATACTGCAGAATCTCACACAAATCAACTAGTGTTGTTTCTTCGGAAACATGGTTGGAGGATCAATTTACCAAAAAGTTTCTTGATTCCTCAGACAAGGGTCACGTTTTTAGGTTTCCAGATAGATTCAGTGTCCATGACTCTGTCTCTAACAGACAAGAGACGTTTAAAATTGGTCGCAGCATGCCGGCATCTTCAGTCTCTCCCTTCAGTGGCTATGTGCATGGAAGTTTTAGGTCTCATGACTGCAGCATCGGACGCGATCCCCTTTGCTCGTTTTCACATGAGACCTCTACAGCTTTGCATGCTGAATCAATGGTGCAGGGATTATACAAAGATATCACAATTAATATCCTTGAATCCCAATGTATGACACTCTCTGACATGGTGGATAGATCACCATCGTTTGGTTCAAGGGGCCTCTTTTGTTCGGCCAACCTGGACTGTGATCTCAACAGATGCGAGTCTTTCAGGTTGGGGAGCTGTTTGGGGATCTCTGACAGCACAAGGGGTTTGGAAATCTCAAGAGGCGAGATTACCAATAAATATTTTAGAACTCCGTGCAATTCTCAGAGCTCTTCAGTTTTGGCCTCTGCTAAAGAGAGAACCGTTCATTTGTTTTCAGACAGACAATATCACAACTGTGGCTTATGTTAATCATCAGGGTGGGACTCACAGTCCCCAAGCTGTGAAAGAAGTATCTCGGATAATTGCTTGGGCGGAATCCAGCTCCTGTCTAATCTCTGTGGTGCATATCCCAGGTGTAGACAATTGGGAGGCGGATTATCTCAGCCGCCAGACTTTACATCCAGGGGTGTGGTCTCTCCATCCAGATGTGTTTTCTCAGATTGTTCAGATGTGGGGTCTTGCAGAGATAGATCTCATGGCTTCTCATCTAAACAAGAAACTTTCCAGATACCTGTCCAGGTCCAGGGATGTTCAGGCGGAAGCAGTGGATGCACTGACACTTCCTTGGTGTTATCATCCTGCTTACATCTTCCCGCCTCTAGTTCTCCTTCCAAGAGTGATCTCCAAAATCATCATGGAACAGTCTTTTGTGTTGCTGGTGGCTCCAGCATGGCCACATAGGTTTTGGTATGCGGATCTGGTGCGGATGTCCAGTTGCCCACCTTGGCCACTTCCGTTACGGCCGGACCTACTATCTCAAGGTCCGTTTTTCCATCAGGATCTCAAATCATTAAATTTTGAAGGTGTGGAAATTGAACGCTTAGTTCTAAGTCATAGAGGTTTCTCTGACTCAGTGATTAATACTATGTTACAAGCTCGTAAATCTGTCTCTAGAAAAATTTATTATAGAGTTTGGAAGACTTACATTTCATGGTGTTCCCATAAATTCTCCTGGCATTCTTTTAGAATTCCTAGAATTTTACAGTTCCTTCAGGATGGTTTGGATAAGGGTTTGTCTGCAAGTTCCTTGAAAGGACAAATCTCCGCTCTTTCTGTTTTATTTCACAGAAAGATTACTATACTTCCTAATATTCACTGTTTTGTACAGTCTTTAGTTTGTATTAAGCCTGTCATTAAATCAATTTCTCCTCCTTGGAGTCTTAATTTGGTTCTGAAGGTGTTACAGGCTCCTCCATTTGAGCCTATGCATTCTTTGGACATTAAACTACTTTCTTGGAAAGTGTTGTTCCTTTTGGCTATCTCTTCTGCTAGAAGAGTTTCTGAGCTATCTGCTCTTTCTTGTGAGTCTCCTTTTCTGACTTTCATCAGGATAAGGCAGTTTTGCGGACTTCTTTTCAATTTTTACCTAAGGTTGTGAATTCTAACAACATTAGTAGATAAATTGTTGTCCCTTCCTTATGTCCTAATCCTAAGAATTCTTTGGAGAGATCCTTACATTCTTTGGATGTGGTAAGAGCTTTGAAATATTATGTGGAAGCTACTAAAGATTTCAGGAATTTGTTTTATTTTCTGGTCCTAGGAAAGTTCAGAAGGCTTCTGCTAGTTCCTTGGCTTCTTGGTTAAAACTTTTGATTCATCAAGCTTATTTGGAGTCGGGTCAGGCCCCACCTTAGAGAATTACAGCTCATTCTACTAGATCAGTTTCCACTTTGTAGGCTTTTAAGAATGAAGCTTCAGTTGATCAGATTTGCAAAGCGGCGACTTGGTCCTCTTTGCATACATTTACTAAATTCTACCGTTTTGATGTATTTGCTTCTTCGGAAGCAGTTTTTGGTAGAAAAGTTCTTCAGGCAGCTGTTTCAGTTTGATTCTTCTGCTTTTGATTTGTTTTTTTCTTTCAAAGATGAAATAAACTTATTTTTGTTTTGGGTTGTGGATTAAGTTTTTTCAGCAGAATATGGCTGTTTTTATTTTTATTCCCTCACTCTCTAGTGACTCTTGAGTGGAAGACTCCACATCTTGGGTATTGATATCCCATATGTCACTAGCTCATGGACTCTTGCCAATTACATGAAAGAAAACATAATTTATGTAAGAACTTAACTGATAAATTTATTTATTTCATATTGGCAAGAGTCCATGAGGCCCACCCTTTATATGGTGGTTATGATTTTTTGTATAAAGTACAATTAATTCCAAATTTCCTTTTTTGATGCTTTCTACTCCTTTCTTTATCACCCCACTGCTTGGCTATTCGTTAAACTGAATTGTGGGTGTGGTGAGGGGTGTATATATAGGCATTTTGAGGTTTGGGAAACTTTGCCCCTCCTGGTAGGATTGTATATCCCATATGTCACTAGCTCATGGACTCTTGCCAATATGAAAGAAATGAATTTATCAGGTAAGTTCTTTCATAAATTTATGTTTTTTGTTTTGCAATGTAAAGTGATGGTAAATCAAAGCATTTCAAAAACGTTACGATTTACCATCACTAAAAATAAACAGAACTTTCAGTCATCACTTTGTAAAAAAGGGTGCTAAAACTTACCCTTTCTGTGCCTTGGCCTCCTTGCTAAACTCAGAGGCTCCGGCCCCGTACTGCACAACATTCTTTTTAATTAGGTGACATTTCCACCTCTAATCAAATAGCAGTGCTAGTCATATGACACTGTTCTGTATTCTAGCACGATCATTGGTTTAGAGGTGGAAATGTCACCTCATTGAGAAAAGAATGGATTTACCATCACTTTAATTGCTGATATATCGAGAAAATGGAACACAGAAGGCTTCTCAGTGCAATATATCAAATTAACTAAAACAGAGGTAATGAAACAAAGACTCATGTGCAATACAGGGCTGAAAGTGCTAAATCAGCAGGCTGGATCCTAAGATTTGCCCAGCAGACTTACCTTCCACAACGGGATACCTCTGCGTCCACAAGACATGTCAGCTGGGTGTCACCACATCAGGATGAAGTCTCACTCCAAACACAAAAAGAGTTATACTGGATACATGTGTACCCTGCATAATCACCAAGGAACTTATGGGCACAAAGTAACAATGTCAATTAAAAATGTATCAAAAACTACAAGCAACCGTCAAGTCATTTCAAGATCTGAAAGATAAATATGACATATCCAATAGCCACTTTTATGCCTATTTACAACTCCAACATTACATAAGAGGTAGAGATAAAAACCACCTGAACTTCTGGAACACTGCTCCATTCACTATCTCAGGAATGGCATTTAGCATGGGTCGTTTTTCGATTTCAGATTTTTACCAAGAACTCCTTAGACTACAAACGGCCGACATTCAAACTGACATTCTATAAAAACTACAACTGGAAACCACTAATGACATTACTGTACAAGATATAAAAGCCAAGACAGCGACATCACTTAAAGGGACACTAAACACAATTTTTTTCATTCATGATTCTAGATAGAGCATGCAATTTTAAGCAACTTTCTAATTTACTCCTATTATCAATTTTTCTTTTTTCTCTTGCTATCTTTATTTAAATAGCAGGAATGTGATGCATTGGAACCGTTCCATTTTTGGTTGAGAACCTGGGTTATGCTTGCTTATTGGTGGGTAAATGTAAGCCTCCAATAAGCAAGCGCTATCCATGGTGCTGAACCTAAAATGGGCTGGCTGCTAAGATTTACATTCCTGCTTTTAAAATAAAGATAGCAAGAGAACAAAGAAAAATTGATAATAGGAGTAAATTAGAAAGTTGCTTAAAATTGCATGCTCTATCTGAATTATGAAAGAAAAAATTTGGGTTCAGTATCCATTTAAGCCTATACTATATCACACCCAGTAGATGGGTAAATTGGAACCCTACATACTCAAATCACTGTGTTAAATGCTACTGTTTAAATCCTTCTTTGACTCATTACCTTTATGAATGCCCTATGATTAAACGCTTTTGGGGTCGTTTACAATATTGACTAAAAATAACCCTTAATATAGAGCTTCAATTCGACACTACCAGCATATACCTCTTCAAATGGATTAATATCAGTAGTAAGCTCCACCCTCTAATAACTCTATTTACCCTAATTGCCAGACAGTGTATTTTGACCTTATGGTGCTCTAAGTCTTAGAGCCTAAGACACCAATAACCCTGACCCAATTTAAGCATCTTTTAAACACAAAACACAGACTGCCCACTTTTTTTAAAAAAATGGAAAGTCTTTTTAGAAACTCTCTCACCTGAGAAACAGTGACAGATTCCTAAACCTTTTTCACAGCATGAATTAATGTTGTCAGCTGCCCGGAGGGGAGAATGGGTGGTACTATATGCTGATCCATCCTCTCAACTCGAACCGTGATTCAGAGGAAATACTCATTGGAACTCTTTTTTAACCTCTTCTGTTTTTTTGTCTTTTTTTTTTTGTCCTTACACTCTCATTCTTTTCAAAGGTGCATCGCTACTGGATCATTCTTTTCCTTCTATAATGCAGGGAGAGTCCACAACTTCATTCCTTACTGTTGGGAAATACATCACCTGGCCACCAGGAAGAGGCAAATTCACCCCAGCCAAAGGCCTACATTTCTTTCCTAAAACAAGGAGAGTCCACAACGTCATTCCAATTACTAGTGGGATATTCACTCCTGGCCAGCAGGAGGAGGCAAAGAGCACCCCAGCAAAGCTGTTAAGTGTCCCTTACCCATAACCCCCAGTCATTCTCTTTTGCCCCTGTCTATGGAGGACATGAAGTTCTCTCAAGATTATCTGCAGATCAGGTAAAAGAGAGGCATTCTTCCCTGGGAGTGATTGTTCCAGTAAAAGAACAGGGTTTAGGATTCTATACAAATCTGTTTGTGGTTCCCAAAAAAAGGGGAACTTTTCAACCCATTTTAGACCTAAAATGTCTCAACAAGTTTCTCAGGGTACCGTCCTTCAAAATGGAGTCCATTCGGTCCTTGCCACGGCTCCCAGAATTTTCACAAAGGTTCTGGGGGCACTCTTGGCAGTATTCAGGGCTCAGGGAATTGCAGTGGCTCCTTACCTGGACAACATCTTAGTTCAGGCGTCTTTTCAACTAGCAAAATCTCACAGAGCTCTTGTTGTCTTTTCTACGTTCCCACGGATGGGAAGTGAACCTGGAGAAGATTTCCTTTGTTCTATCTACAAGGTGTGTTTTTTAGGGACCATCATAGATTCCCTATCTATGAAGATTTTTCTGACGGAGGTCAGAAGATCCAAACTTTTCTCTTCTTGCCTATCTCTCCAGTCTACTGTTCAGCCATCCGTGGCTCAATGCATGGAGGTAATTTGTTCTGATGGTCACTTCCATGGACATCATTCCCTTTGCTCAATTCCATTTGAGAGCTCTACAATTATGCATGCTCAGACAATGGAACGGAGACCATTCAGATCTGTCTCAGAGGATAGATCTGGACCAGTTGACAAGAGACTTTCTCTTGTAGTGGATTTCTCAGGATCATCTGTCTCAGGGCACATGCTTCCGGAAACCTTCCTGGGTGATTGTGACCACGGACGCCAGCCTGCTGTGCTAGGGAGCAGTCTGGGACTCGTTAAAGGCTCAGGGCCTGTGGACTCTCCCATAAACATCTTGGAGTTGAGAGCGATCTTCAATGCCTTGATGGCTTGGCCTCAGTTATCTTTAGCCCGGTGTATAAGATTTCAGTCGGACAACATCACCTCAGTGGCTTACATCAACCACCAGGGAGGAACTCGGAGTTCCTTGGCCATGAAGGAGATGGCTCCAATTATTCAGTGGGCGGAAGCTCACGAATGTCTTCTATCTGCCATCCACATTCCAGGATTGGACAACTGGGAGGCGGATTTTCTGAGCAGACAGACCTTTCATCCTGGGGAGTGGGCACTCCATTCGGAGGTATTCTCCAGGTTAACCCTCAAGTGGGGGTGCCGGTGTTGGATCTTATGGCGTCTCGGCAGAATGCCAAGCTTCCAAGGTATGGTTCAAGGTCAAGAGATCCTCAGGCCGCCCTGATAGATGCTCTGGCGGTTCCTTGGGATTTCAGTCCAGCATACCTGTTTACTCCGTATGCTCTCCTTCCACGAGTCATTGCTCATCTCAAACAGGAGAGAGCGCCTGTGAATCTGATAGCTTCTGCATGGCATCGCAGGATCTGATTTACAGACCTGGTGAGGATGTCTTCTCTTCCTCCGTGGAGGTTACCTCTGAGGAAAGACCTTCTAACGCAGGGTCCTTTCCTTCTTTAAAATCTGGTTTCTCTGAAGCTGACTGCATGGAGATTGAATGCTTAGTTTTGGCTAAGCATGGATTTTCTGAGTCAGCCATCGATACTATGCTTCAGTCTCGCAAACCAGTTACTCGTAAGATTTACCATAAGGTATGGCGCAAATACCTTTATTGGTGTGAATCGAAGGGCTTCTTTTAGAGTAGGGTCAGGATTCCTAGAATTTTGTCTTTTCTCCAGGAAGGTCGGGAGAAGGGCTTGTCAATCAGTTCTCTGAAAGGTCAGATTTCTGCACTGTCTATTCTTTTACACAAGTGTCTGGTGGATGTGCCAGATGTTCAATCTTTTTGTCAGGCCCTGTTAAGAATCAGGCCTGTGTTTAAACCTGTTGCTCCTCCTTGGAGCTTGAACCTTGTGCTTAAAGTTTTGCAGCAGGTTCTGTTTGAGCCAATGAATTCTATAGATATTAAGTTGTTATCTTGGAAAGTTTTGTTTCTTATTGCTATTTCCTCTGCTTGCAGAGTTTCTGAGCTCTTGGCTCTGCAGTGTGATTCGTCTTACCTTATTTTTCATGCGGATAAGGCGGTTCTTCATACTAAGTTAAGATTTCTCCCTAAAGTGGTTTCGGATCGAAACATTAATCAGGAAATTGTTGTTCCTTCTCTTTGTCCTAATCCTTCTTCTCATAAAGAACAGCTTTTGCATAACTTAGATATTGTGCGCGCTCTTAAATTTTATCTACAGGCTACTAAGGATTTTCGCCAATCTTCTGCCCTTTTTGTTTGTTTTTGCTAGAAAGCGGAAGGGTCAGATGGCCTCTTCGACTTCTCTTTCCCTCTGGTTGAGAAGCATGATTCGTTTTGCCTATATGACTGCTGATCAGCAGCCTCCTGAGAGAATTATGGCTCATTCTACTAGGGCTGTCTCCTCATCCTGGGCTTTCAAAAATGAAGCTTCTGTGGAACAGATTTACAAGGCGGCTACATGGTCCTCTCTGCATACTTTTTCTAAATTTTACAAATTTTATACTTTTGCCTCGGCTGAGGCTTCCTTTGGGAGAAAGGTTCTTCAAGTGGTGGTGTCTTCAGTTTAGGCCTGCCTTTTTTTCTCCCTCCCTGTTTATTCTGTGTCTTCTAGATTGGGTATTGGTTCCCACTAGTAACTGGAATGACGTAGTAGACTCTCTTCAATGCTCTGAAGGCTTTTCCTCTTCTGGGTTTTTTCGCAGTTTATCAGATTCCAATCAGACAATTCAACTTTGGTTGCTTACATCAACCATCAGGGGGGAACGAGAAGTTCCTTGGCGATGAGAGAAGTATCTCAGATACTAGAGTGGGCCGAGACTCACAGCTGTACGCTGTCAGCAATCCACATTCCGGGTGTGGACAGCTGGGAAGCGGACTTCCTAAGCAGGCAATCCTTTCACCCAGGGGAATGGTCTCTCCACCCCCAGGTGTTTGCAGAGATATGCAGAGAGTAGGGGACGCCGGAGATAGATCTCATGGCATCCCGCCTCAATACCAAGCTACCCAGGTACGGGTCGAGGTTGAGGGATCCTCAGGCAGAACTGATAGATGGCCTATCAGTACAATGAAGGTTCAGACTCATATATTTTTCCTCCATTACCGCTTCTCCCTCGTGTGGTGGCTCGCATCAAGCAGGAGCGAGCATCAGTGAAGGACATGGTTTACGGATCTAGTGGGGATGTCCTCATCTTCTAAATGGAGGTTACCATGTCGCAGACATCTGCTGATACAGGGTCTTTTCGTACATCAAAATCTAGATTCTCTGAGGCTGACTGCGTGGAGATTGAATGCTTAGTCTTAGCCAAGAGAGGGTTTTCTGAGAGTGTTATTGAGACTCTGATTCAAGCTCGTAAGCCAGTTACTCGTTGTATCTATCATAAAGTGTGTCTATCTGCTAGTTCCCTGAAGGGACAGATATCGGCCTTGTCAGTGTTAATGCACAGAAGATTGGCCGAGCTTCCGGATGTGCAGTCCTTGAAGGCTCGGACTAGGATTAAACCTGTGTTTAGATCTAGGGCTCCGCCTTGGAGCCTCAATCTTGTTCTTCGTGTTTTACAGCAGGCTCCGTTTGAGCCTATGCATTCTGTTGACATTTGTTATCTTGGAAGGTTCTTTTTTTATTGGCTATTGTCTCTGCGAGCAGAGTTTCTAAAATTTCTGCTTTGCAATGTGACCCCCCTTACCTTGTTTTCCATGATGATAAGGCGGTTTTACATACTAAATTAGGGTTCCTCCCTAAGGTGGTGTCTGATTGTAACATTAATCAAGAGATTGTTGTTACTTCTTTATGTCCTAATCCTCCTTCAGCAAAGGAACGTTTGCTTCATAAACTAGATGTGGTTTGGGCCTTGAAATTTTATCTTCAGGCTACTAAGGAGTTCAGACATTCTTCCTCTTTGTCATCTATACAGGGAAGCGTAAGGGGCAGAAGGCTACTACGACTTCCCTATCTTTCTGGTTGAGGAGTATCATCCGCTTAGCTTACAAGACAGCAGAACAACAGCCTCCTGAGATGAGAACGGCTCATTCCACTAGAGCAGTGGCTTCCTCCTGGGTTTTTAAGAATGAAGTCTCTATGGATCAGATTTGTAAGGTGGCTACCTGGTCCTCCTTACACACTTTTTCTAAATTTTACAAGTTTTGCAGGCTTTGGTGCCCTCAGACTAGGGTCCGCATCTCTTTTGTTCCCTCCCGTTATTCCATTACTGTCCTCTGGAGCTTGTGTATAGTTTTCCCAACAGTAAGGAATGAAGTTGTGGACTCTCCCTGCCTTATGGAAGGAAAACATATGCTTATGCTTACCAGATAAATTCCTTTCCTTTCTCGCAGTGAGAGTCCATGACCCTGTCGTAATTTATTGTGTTGGGCGGCACCCTTTTATATTATTTATTCTGGCACCTTTATACCGTGATGTTTCTCCTACTTTTCCTTGTTCCCTCGGCAGAATGACTGGGGTGATAGGGGAAGTGGGAGGGATATTTACGCCTTTGACTGGGGTGTCTTTGCCTCCTTCTGGTGGTTAGGTGATGTATTTCCCAACAGTAAGGAATCAAGTCGTGGACTCTTCCTGGCAGGAAGAAAAGGAATTTATCTGGTAAGCATAAATTATGTTTTTACAGTAGTTATAAATATGTTTAAGAATGGTTTGTTTAATTAGTTTAGTTTTGTTTGTAAATTTGTGTTCTTATATTGTTAAAATAATGAGGGACCCTTACAGGTATACTACATCAGCGTCTTATCCTCTTACATCACAATTTAAATGGCATTATAGCCCTTCATTAGGGGCATACAGTTGCCACCGTCATTACAGTCTTTAATTGACCACTTAACTTTGTTCCAACCAACCGATGTATATTTCTGTATCAAGACTGTATCTCCTTCATGTTAAATTACCTTTAATTTAATGCACTTTGAATTTACATAATAATATATTTACTTATATTGTATAGTTTTGTTTCCTCAATAAATAAAAAAAACTACAAGCAATGAGTTTCTCAGTGCACCATCCAGCATTTCATCAAGTTTATAAGAGTTAAAAAGATGCTACAATTTAAACAGAGGCAACCAATAGAAATGTGCCATTTATGAGCCACGCCCCTTATTGATTGTGCATCAAAACAATACATTAATTATATATATTGGTAGAAACAGTATCATACAAGGATGCATCATACAAAATGATTATATTATTCATACGTCTGATAGCGAAAGAATATAAGCATACAATCCATATAACACAATCAATAGTCTCTGCCCCCTTCACTATTACATCAATAATGAAATACAAAGGATAGTCTATCGCATACCAATGAGACCCGTAGACATTATCGCATACCAATGAGACCCATAGAAAGTTAAAAATAAATAAATAAAATTGTTAATAGTGTCAATCAGTAGCCAAAAAGGACGTAATAGGTGAATACATCATCTATAGATAAAATGAGAATGTGACCATATTTGTATCAGAGACCAAAAAAGCATGTGAAACAAATACCTACACTATAAAAAATGTATATAAACCGCTAACTAGTGAAGCATTATATGTGTCTGGGTCACTCAATTGGTAGAAATGAATAAATGCGTTGTAGAAATGTGTGTAACTAATGATTATTGTGTATGCGTAGTTGTTCACTAATAACTGAGGATTAAATATACACTGTGAATATGTCTGTGAATAACAATCTAAAAAGTGAAGAATCATATGACCTAAATGTGATAGTAATCTAATGCAAGTACATCAGCTATTTAACATCTCCCTATACATATCTATCAAATACATATATTTATACATATAGAAATACAGAGCGGACTTGTGATATAATAAAAACCTAAAACAACAGTAACTATATAGACGATTGTCTACTAATAGCTAGATTCTAAAGGCCAGATTACAAGTGGAGCACTAATTAATCCAACTCGAGCGTTAATTTCTCTAGAAGTAAGCTTTTTTCGCGCGCCGGGTTCCGCTTGTATTATGATTTGCGCGCTAACCCGAGAAGTGAATGGAGAAAAAAAAGTGGAAAAAAACACCCCACGTAAACCCGATCGCATATTCGCTAACCCAACATGAATATATCACATTCCAATGTTCTGCACATACAAATATATGTTTTATTTGTTCATAAATAAATATTTCTACATATATATGATGTTTTTTAGTACAATAAATATTTATACATATATAAATATCTATATTTATATAATATATAAATTATGATATTATAAATTATGATGGTTGATGCGGGTGGATTCTCCTCTTCAGTTCACCTTACAGGTTTTCTATGGAGTTCAAGTCAGGGGACTGGGGTGGTCATAACAGGACCTTGATTTTGTGATCAGTAAATCATTTCTGTGTTAATTTTGATGTATGTTTGATGTAGGGCTGCAACAACTAATCGGTAAGTTTGATCATAAAAATAGTTGTCAACAAATCTCATTATCAATTAGGTGGTCAACGATTAGTTGGTCAATTGCACAGCACCAGCTGCTTTAATCTGATGATCTACTTCAACTAAGATTGTGCAAAAAAATTGAATTTATTTATTTTTTTAATCTTTTTTCTATCCGATTAATCGGATATTAATCATCCGATTAATCGGTTAGAAAAAAATAAAAAAAATAAAAAGGTTTGCACAATACCATGTTCAGGAGTTCATCGGATTGAAGCAGCTGGTGCTGTGCAATTAACCAACTAATCCCTGACCACCAAATTGATAATGAGATTCTTTGACAACTATTTGTATGATCAATCGTACAGATCAGTTGTTGCAGCCCTAGTTTGATGTATGTTTTGGAAGAGCCAATCACGGCCCATTTTAAGCTTTCTGGCAGAGGCAGTCAGGTGTTCATTTAATATCTGTTGATATTTGATAGAATCCATGATGCCATGTATCCTAACAAAATGTCCAGGTCCTCTGGCAGAAAAACAGCCCCAAAATATTAAAGAACCACCAACATATTTAACCGTGGGCATGAGGTACTTTTCCATATGACTACCTCTCTGTGTGCACCAAACACACCTCTGTTGTTTATTGCCAAAAAACTCTATATTGGTTTCATCTGACCATAGAACCTGATCTAAAATATAAGTGTATCATCCAATTTTCCTCTTATATAACCCTCAATCAACTGTAATGAGTAACCCTTTTCCAAGAATCTCTCTTAAAGATCACACTTTCATAGTCCTCCAAAAGGCTACAATCCTTTTAAACTGGCCATATGAAATATTATTTTTCCAAGGCATATAATGATTACTCATCTAAATAACTGCAATCGACAGTATGGAGACACACAAATCTAGAAATGTGACTTTTGATGTATAATACTAGAAAAGGTTAAATCCGTATTGCTGTAATTAACTATGTTGCACAAATTCATTAGCAGAAGTAACATTACCTTTCCAGACAAACACCAGGTTGTCTATATATCCAATGTAATATACATCAAATTCAATATGTATAGTGACATATTTCTCTTAAGTTTCCAAGTGTGAAGTGCTAATGACATATAAAGGGTTAACAAAAGTGTGTATAAATTTCAGGTTTCTAGCCAAAGGCATTGTCTATGATTACGGCTTACCTCGAAACGCGCTAGACACTGGCGGCTGAAACCACACTTGTTCTTAGATTTTTACCTTTTTTCTCCAACTTTGCCTTTTAATGGATTATAAATAAAGGATTATTTTTACCATTCACCTCAGCTGACTATACTTTGTTTTTTGTGAATTGTCTATAAACTGGTCATAGTATACCAGTTTGGCCACATAGCTCGAGTTGTATATATACAGGTGAAACGCGAAAAATTTGAATATCGTGCAAAAGTTCATTTATTTCACTAATGCAACTTAAAAGGTGAAATTAATATATGAAATAGACAAGCAAGATAGTTCGTCGTGATTTGTCATAATTGTGATGATTATGGCTAACAGCTCATGAAAACTCCAAATCCACAGTCTCAGAAAATTAGAATATTGTGAAAAGTTGCAATATTTTAGGCTCAAAGTGTTCCACTCTAATCAGCTAATTAAGCTATAACACCTGCAAAGGGTTCCTGAGCCTTTAAATGGTCTCTCAGTCTGGTTCAGTAGGAATCACAATCATGGGAAAGACTGACCTGACAGTTGTGCAGAAAACCATCATTGACACCCTCCATAAGGAGGGAAAGCCTCAAAAGGTAATTGCAAAAGAAGTTGGATGTTCCTAAAGTGCTGTATCAAAGCACATTAATAGAAAGTTATGTGGAAGGGAAAATTGTGGAAGAAAAAGGTGCACAAGCAGCAGGGATGACCGCAGCCTGGAGAGGATTGTCAGGAAAAGGCCATTCAAAAGTGTTGGGGACTTTCACAAGAGCCACCACACACAAACGGATCCTGGACATGGGCTTCAAATGTCGTATTCCTCTTGTCAAGCCACTCCTGAACAACAAACAACATCATAACCGTCTTACCAGGGCTAAAGAAAAACAGACCTGGTCTGTTGCTCAGTGGTCCAAAGTCCTCTTTTCTGATGAGAGCAAATTTTGCATCTCATTTGGAAACCAAGGACCCAGAGTATGGAGGAAGAATGGAGAGGCACACACTGCAAGATGCTTGAAGTCCAGTGTGAAGTTTCCACAATCTGTGTTGATTTGTGGAGCCATGTCATCTGCTGGTGTTGGTCCACTGTGCTTCATAAAGTCCAGGGTCAATGTAGCCATCTACCAGGAGATTTTCGAGCACTTCATGCTTCCTTCCGCAGATGATCTCTATGGGGATGCTGACTTCATTTTCCAGCAGGACTTGGCACCTGCCCACACTGCCAAAAGCACCAAAACCTTGTTCAATGACTGTGGGATTACTGTGCTTGATTGGCCAGCAAACTCGCCTGACCTGAACCCCATAGAGAATCTATGGGGCATTGCTAAGAGAAAGATGAGAGACATGAGACCGAACAATGCAGAAGAGCTGAAGACCGCTATTGAAGCAACCTGGTCTTCCAAAACACCTCAGCAGTGCCACAGGCTGATAGCTTCCATGCCACGCCACATTGAGGCAGTAATTGCTGCAAAAGGGGCCCAAACCAAGTACTGAGTACATACAGTATGCATGCTTATACTTTTCAGATGACTGATACTGTTCTACAGGTATGTACAATCCTTGTTTTATTGATTGCATGTAATATTCAAATTTTCTGAGATTGTGGATTTAGGGTTTTCATGAGCTGTAAGCCATAATCATCACAATTATGACAAATCACAGCTTGAATTATCTTGCTTTGCATGTAATGAGTCTATCTCATATATTAGTTTCACCTTTTAAGTTACATTAGTGAAATAAATTAACTTTTGCATGATATTCTAATTTTCCGAGTTTCACCTATAATAATGTTCAAATCTACCCATATACAAATTAGCAAAGCTTGGGGCAAACCTGGTACCCATGGCTGTACCTCTTATCTGTAGGTAATATCAATCTTGGAATAAAAAATTGTTTTAAAATTCTGCACATACTTCCGAATTGTATATGTGTATGTTCAATTTTAAAAACAATACAGTTAAATTTGCACCAAACCCGTTCTCAAGTCTCCTGCACTCTACTATTACAAACAGTACCTTGCTTTTCCCGGAAAAAACAAACAAACAAACAATGTAGCTTAGTTTCAAAGGAGTTGAGCTAGTCAATACGTCCGGATCCATCAAACAGATTGGTAAGGGGGCGTGTCCTTATGCATTTCACCGATCAATTTACTTCTTCAGAGGTTCTTTGAGAGCACAAGGGATTTGGGCTCCTCGGGAGGCGAGGTTGCCAATAAATATTCTAGAACTTCATGCTTTTTATAGAGCACTTCAGACTTGGGGGTAGATTTATTATATGTCAGATGGACATGTCTGTCTGACATCGCTAAATGCTGTCAGCATACGATGTCTGCATTTAATATTGCACAATCAGGATGATTGCTATCGGTGGTGGATGAGTTAAGGAGCAGTGGTCTTATAAGCCTGAAGGCTTGTGCGGAAACAGCTGCATCCGCAGCTTAGTAAATGGGCCTCTGTTGAAAGAGGAGTCTTATCTCCTTTTCAAATCAGACAATGTCACAGCGGTGGCCTATATCAATCATCAGGGGGGGGGAACTTGCAGTTCCTTAGCCATGAGGAAGTGTCTCAAATTCTCTCATGGGCATTAGACAATTCTTGTCTGATTTCTGCAGTTCATATTCCTGGAGTAAACAACTGGGAAGCAAATTTTCTCTGTTGTCAGTCTTTACATCCAGGGAAATTGTCTCTTGACCAGGATGTGTTTAATCAGATTGTGGGTCTCACAGAGATAGATATGATGGCTTCTCAGTTAAACAGCAAACTTCCCAGGTACTTTGCGAGGTCCAGGGACCTTCAGGCTCTAGTGAGCTCATTGGTCATTTAAGCTTGCTTATCTGTTTCCTTCTCTGGTTCTTTTTCCCTAAATGATTTCCAATTTAAGGCTAGAGAACTCACCAGTAATCCTGATTGCCCCAGCATGGCCTCACAGGAATTGGTATGCAGATCTGGTTCAGATGTCCAGTTGCCCTCCTTGGATTTTTTCTCAACGACCATACCTTCTTTTTTCATCCAGATCTCAAATCTCTAAGTTTGATGGCTTGGAGATTGAACAGTTAGTTCTTAACCCCTTAAGGACAAGGCCATTTTTCAATTTCTTTCCCTTAAGGACCAGGGCTATTTTTACATTTCTGCGGTGTTTGGGTTTAGCTGTAATTTTCCTCTTACTCATTTACTGTACCCACACATATTATATACCGTTTTTGTCGCCATTAAATGGACTTTCTAAAGATACCATTATTTTTATCATATCTTATAATTTCTATAAATTTTTTTTTATAAAATATGAGGAAAAATTGGAAAAAAACACACTTTTTCTAACTTTAACCCCCAAAATCTGTTACACATCTACAACCACCAAAAAACACCCATGCTAAATAGTTTCTAAATTTTGTCCTGAGTTTTTAGAAATACCCAATGTTTACATGTTCTTTGCTTTTTTTGCCAGTTATAGGGCAATAAGTGCAAGTAGCACTTTTCTATTTCCAAACCACTTTTTTTCAAAATTAGCACTAGTTACATTGGGACACTGATATCTTTCAGGAATCCCTGAATATCCCTTGACATGTATATATTTTTTTTTAGAAGACATCCCAAAGTATTGATTTAGTCCCATTTTGGTATATTTCATGCCACCATTTCACCGCCAAATGAGATTAAATAAAAAAAATTGTTCACTTTTTCACAATTTTTTTCACAAACTTTAGGTTTCTCACTGAAATTATTTGCAAACAACTTGTGCAATTATGGCATAAATGGTTGTAGACGCTTCTCTGGGATCCCCTTTGTTCAGAAATAGCAGACATATATGGCTTTGGCATTGCTTTTTGGTAATTAGAAGGCCGCTAAATGCCACTGTGCACCACACGTGAATTATGCCCAGCAGTGAAGGGGTTAATTAGGGGAGCATGTAGGGAGCTTCTAGGGTTAATTTTAGCTTTAGTGTAGTGTAGTAGACAACCACAAGAATTGATCTAGGCCCATCCTGGTATATTTCATGCCACCATTTCACCGCCATATGCGATAAAATGAAAAAAAAAACGTTAAATTTTTCACAATTTTAGGTTTCTCACTGAAATTATTTACAAACAGCTTGTGCAATTATGGCACAAATGGTTGTAAAAGCTTCTCTGGGATCCCCTTTGTTCAGAAATTGAAGACATATATGGCTTTGGCGTTGTTTCTTGGTAATTAGAAGGCCGCTAAATGCAGCTGCGCACCACACGTGTATTATGCCCAGCAGTGAAGGGGTTAATTTTAGCTTTAGTGTAGTGTAGTAGACAACCCAAAGTATTGATCTAGGCCCATTTTGGTATATTTCATGACACCATTTCCCTGCCAAATGCGATCAAATAAAAAAAAAAAAGTTCACTTTTTCACAATTTTTTTCACAAACTTTAGGTTTCTCACTGAAATGATTTACAAACAGCTTGTGCAATTATGGCACAAATGGTTGTAAATGCTACTCTGGGATCACCTTTGTTAAGAAATAGCAGACATATATTGCTTTGGCGTTGCTTTTTGGTAATTAGAAGGCCGCTAAATACCGCTGCGCATCACACGTGAATTATGTCTAGCAGTGAAGGGGTTAATTAGGTAGCTTGTAGGGAGCTTGCAGGGTTAATTTTAGCTTTAATGTAAAGATCAGCCTCCCACCTGACACATCACACCACCTGATCCCTCCCAAACAGCTCTCTTCCCTCCCCCACCCCACAATTGTCCCCGCCATCTTAAGTACTGGCAGAAAGTCTGCCAGTACTAAAATAAAAGGTATTTTTATATTTTATTATTTTTTTCTGTAGTGTAGCTTCCCCCCAGCCAAAGAGCAACCCCCCACCCCCACCCAGATCCCTTAGATGTACGTTTACAATTATTTTATACCCACTCTATCAAACTTTTTATTTTTACATTGCTGTAGTGTAGCCGTTCCCGCCCGCCCCGCCCTCCCGTGCACGTGTGCGCGCCTCCGTGCGCTCACCCCGACGGTCACGCCCCCGATCCCGCCCCCTCCACGTCATACCTAACATCGATGGCCGCCCACCCGCCTCCCACTGCAGCTCCCACCCACCAATGATACCGGCCACCGATGTCCGGTGCAGAGAGGGCCACAGAGTGGCTCTCTCTGCATCGGATGGCCAAGGGGTGTTATTGCAGGATGCCTCGCAATAACCGGAAAATGGCTGGAAGTGAGCAGGATCGCTTCCAGCCGCTTTAAACCCCTAATGTCGTACAGGGTACGTCGCTGGTCTTTTAAGACCAGGTTGTGTGTGACGTACCCTGTACGACATGCGTCGTTAAGGGGTTAAGCATAGAGGTTTCTATGATTCTGTGATTGATACTTTGATCTAGGCTTGTAAGTCTGTGAAAAGGAAGATTTTCCATAAGGTCTGGACGGCTTTTATCCTTTGTGTATCAATCAAGGTTTTTCCTGGCATTCTTTTTGAATGCTTAGAATTTTGCAGTTCTTACAGGATGGTTTGGATAAGGGCCTATATGCCAGTTCTTTGAAAGGTCCGAATTCTGCTCTTTCAGTTTTGTTCCTTAGGAAGATGGCTAATCTTCCTCATATTCATGGTTTTGTTCAAGCTTTGGCACAAATTAAGCCTATGATCAAGTCAATTTCTCCACCCTGGAATCTCAAAGGTTCTCAGTGCCCTTCTATCTGTAATCAAAGAGCAGGGTATTACAGTTTTTCCTTATTTGGACGATATCTTGGTACTAGCTCATTTTTTTCTTTTAGCAGAATCTCACACGACAGAACTGTTGTTGTTTCTTCAAAGATATGGTTGGAGGATCAATTTACCAAAGAGTTTCTTGATTCCTCAGACAAAGGTAACCTTTTTAGGTTTCCAGATAGATTCAGTGTCCATGACTCTTTCCATGACAGACAAGAGACGTTTAAGACTAGTTTCAACTTGTCTAAACCTTCAGTCTCTGTCATTCCCTTCAGTGGTCATCTGCATGGAAGTTTTAGGTCTCATGATTGCAGCATCAGACACGATCCTCTTTGCTCATTTTCATATGAGACCTCTTCAGCTTTGCATGCTGCGCCAATGATGCAAGGATTACACTCGGATATCACAGTTGATATTCTTAGATCCCTACACACAACTCTCTATGACTTGGTGTTTAAACCACTACCAAATTCTTCAAGGCTGTCTGGGTATCTCTGACAGCACATGGACTTTGTAATCCTCGAGAAGCGAGGTTACCAATAAATATCCTAGAACTCTGTGCTCTCTTCAGAGCTCTTCAGACTTGGCCTCTATTAAAGAGAGTACCTTACATTTGTTTTCAGACAGACAATATCACCACTGTGGCATATGTCAATAATTAAGGGGGAATCCGCATCCCCCTAGCGATGAAATAAATATCTCTAATACTTTCTTGGGTGGAATCCAATTCCAGTATGATCACAACGATTCACATTCCAGGTGTAGACAATTGGGAAGCGGATTATCTTAGCCATCAAACTTTACATCCGGGGAGTGGTCTTTCCACCAAGATGTGTTTTATCGAGTTGTTCAAATTAGGGTCTTCCAGAGATAGATCTCATGGCTTCTCTTCTGAACAAGAAACTTCAAAGGTACCTTTCCAGGTCCAGGTATCCTCAGGCAGAAATGTTGGATGCTCTGGCAGTTCCCTTGTCATACCAGCCTGCATACATATTTTCTCCTTTGGTGCTACTTCCAAGAGTAATCTCAAAGATCATGATGGAACAATGTGTTTCTAATAGCTCCAGCATGGCCTCACAGGATTTGGCATGCGGATCTTGTTCGAATGTCCAGCTGCCAGCCTTGGCCTCTTCCTCTAAGACCAGACCTTTTGTCTTAAGGTCTGTTCTTCCATACAGATTTCAAATCTCTAAACTTAAAGGGACACTGAACCCAAAAAAAAAATTCTTTCGTGATTCAGACAGATCATGCAATTTTAAGCTACTTTCTAATTTACTCCTATTATCAAATTTTCTTCATTCTCATGGTATCTTTATTTGAAATGCAAGAATGTAGGTTTAGATGCCGGCCCATTTTTGGTGAACAACCTGTGTTGTCCTTGCTGATTGGACAGCACCAATAAACAAGTGCTATCCATGGTTCTGAACCAAAAATTTGCTGGCTCCTTAGCTTAGATGCCTTCTTTTTCAAATAAATATAGCAAGAGAATGAAGAAAAATTGATAATAGGAGTAAATTTGAAAGTTGCTTAAAATTGCATGCTCTATCTGAATCATGAAAGAAAAAATGTGGGTTCAGTGTCCCTTTAATGGCATAGAGATTGAACATTTAGTCCTTAGTCATAGAGGTTTCTCTAATTCTGAGATTAACACTATGATTCAGGCTATGATTCAGGCTCATAAGCCTGTTTCAAGGAAGATTTACCACAAGGGTTGGAAATCTTATATTTCTTGGTGTTTTTCTCATGATTATTCCTGGTATTCTTTTAGAATTCCTTGGATTCTTCAGTTTCTTAAGGATGGTTTGGATAAAGGTTTGTCTGCCAATACCTTGAAAGGGCAAATCTATGCTCTTTCTGTTTTATTTCACATAAAGATTGCTAATCTTCCTGATATTTACTGGGTTTTTTTTTCAGGCTTTAATTCAAATTAAACCTGTAATAAAAACAATTTCTCCTCCTTGGAGTCTAAATCTGGTAAAAAAAAGACTTATTTATTTTTTGGATTTAATTTCTCAGCGGAAATAGCTATTTTTATTTTATACCTCCCTTTATTGTTACATGTGGACTTCCACATCTTGGGCATTATAGCCCATCAGTAACAAGCTTGTAAACTCTTGCCACCTATATCAAAGAAAACATAATTTATGTAAGAACTTACCTGATAAATTAATTTATTTCATGGTGACGAGAGTCCACGAGGCCCATTCAATTTTTTTGGGTTATAATTTTTTTTGTATAATACACATCTTTTTTTCCTGCTCCCCTTTTTTCATGCTTTTTACTCCTTATTCTTCCCTAAAGATTACTCAGCCTTGCAGAGCTCTGAGCCATCGACTGATACATGCCCTCCTCCTTCCAGCTGATTTCGAACTTGCAGCATTCCTTCCTGGAGCGGTGACGTCACACGCCATCTGTCTCACTCGCAACTACGGAAGTAACAGCTTCCATGCTGGATCTGCCGAACGCTTGCAAGCTGTGTCAGTTCTCTTCAAAATACCTTTGCCGGTAATCTAAAGCAAACCAAACTCCTCTCATCCAGGAAGCACAGTAAGTTTTACGCTAACAGTTAGTTAAACACTACCTAAAGGGAGACGTTCTGAAAACCAATACACGCATACTTGTCTAATCTTAGGCTAACTGAAGGTAATACTCTGTTGTGTGCTCAGTCAGTCTGTCTAATTTGTGCCACTGAAATGTTACGCAGAACGGATTAGAAGCTAAGCTTGTAACTATTGATTGCACATATATCAGATCACCTTATTAAGTACTATATTTACCGATATAATATTTTATTGTGATATCTTCATATCTCATGAGTTTAGGAGGGGTTTTCTCCAATACTAGTTTAAGCTGAATTATCTGCTTAACAAATTCATGTGTTTGTATACAACCCAGCCTTATATCAAGTGTATGATTCCCTGGTGATACAGAGTGATTCCACAGTGTTGCCTCCTTATTCCAATCTCTATATATCAGGCAGCCTTGCATACACCACTAAAAATACTATTACTCTATAATCTGCAGTTGTGGTTCTAACACTAACGATAGTACCATTCCTTTCCTCTAGGAATTGATACTTGGCTCCCACAGATGGAAATAAAATTATCAGGTAAGCATAATTTATGTTTTCCATCTTAATGGAAGGAGAGTCCACTGCTTCATTCATTACTTGTGGGAACAAATACCCAAGCTCTTCAGGACACTGAATGAAAAAAACGGGAGGGCAAAAGGAGGCGGACCCTAAACTGAGGGCACCACAGCCTGCAGAACCTTTCTCCCAAAAGCTGCTGCCGCCGAAGCAAAAACGTCAAATTTATAAAACTTTGCAAAAGTATGTAAGGAAGACCAAGTGGCCGCCTTACAAATCTGCTCCATAGAGGCCTCATTTTTAAAGGCCCAAGAATAGGCCACAGCTCTAGTTGAGTGAGCTGTAATCCTCTGAGGAGGCTTGTGTCCCGATGTCTCATATGCCAGACAGATCTTACTCCTCAACTAAAAGGATAGAGAAGTAGCAGAGGCCCCTTGCCCCCTGCGTTTCCCTGAATACACAACAAATAATGACAAAGTCTGTCTGAACTCCTTCGTGGCCTGAAGATAAAACTTTAAAGCCCGAACCACGTCCAGATTATGAAGTAACCTTTTCTTTGAAGAAGAAGGGTTAGGACACAGAGAAGGAACTACTATTTCCTGATTGATGTTACGACTCGACACCACCTTGGGTAGGAATCCCAATCCAGTGTGAAGAACAGCCTTATCGGCGTGAAAAATTAAGTAGGGAGGCTCACAATGAAAGGCCGCCAACTCAGACTCTGCATGCTGATGCAATAGCCAGTAGGAATAGGACTTTCCATGAAAGAATCTTAATGTCAAGCGCATGCATAGGCTCAAACGGAGCCCTCTGCAAAACCTTAAGAACCAAGTTTAAAGTGAAGGTAAAGTTAACTGGTTTACAAAATAAAAAAGAATTTCTCAATAGTAGTTAAATGTAGTCGCTAACTTAGTTTTTATGTTTCATCTATATTTTTGATAATATATCTTTTTTTAATTTGGTACCATTTACTCGCCGACTCCTCCCAGCAGCTACTTCCTTGTTCTCCTGTGTTTGTCTTCTTGAGCATTCCCACCCTCTCTCTACGTTGCTTGAAATCGCGTTCACGAGGTTCAATTGAACTGCGCATGCGCCAATTGCCTTTGATACATAGTACTCAATGAAATGCAATATTAATTGAGTACTATACTGCCCTAGACAGTAGCTGCAGAATTGCGATTAAATATATATTATACTCATCGAAACATCGTTAATTTTGAGAGTAGAGCAAATAACAGATAAGCATTGCTCATAAAATTATGCTTATAGCATAAGTATTAACATTTGATAAATTGTATTAATGCTCAATAATTTCGTTTACAGGGAAAAGGTTAGAACGAAATTGTACAAATATTTGATGAGGGATTTCATAAATACGCTATTTGAGAACATTTCATATTCAATTGTACCGCGATCGATGTTGAATGATATAAAGCTATCACCTACAGAGCATGCTTGTCTCATGAACGAGCATGGAAAAGAAAGTCGGCTAATACGGCTTCAACGCATGCGCATAAGACTTGCGTGACGTTGCAAGTAATGGGCTGAAACCCCTGGAGGGGAAAAAGAACATTGGCGGATAGAATTTCATTAGCATGTCAATCAATTTGACAAAATGGCGGGCGGAGGAAAGAATTGTATCGTTTGCTGTTTGAAAGGTAAAATACAGCATTATATAATTTGATCTAAAAAAAATGATGAATTAAACTCTGCCTCTTTTTAAAAATACTATAATATGGCGTAAATGAGTGTTGTCAACTTTACCTTAACTTTAAGGTCCAAGGAGGAGCCAAATTCCTAAAGTCAATCCTGATCCTAACCAGAGCCTGAACAAAGGAGAGTCAGGAAGCTCCACAAGCTTCTTATGGAACAGTACAGATAAAGCCGAAATCTGTCCCCTTAGGGAACTGCCGGCAAGACCCTTATCCAGACTGTCCTGGAGAAAGGCCAAAATCCTGGATACCCTGAAGTTGTGACTGGTGTATCCTCGTTCCTCACACCAGGACAAGTAGGTCCTCCACACCTTGTGGTCGATACGTCGAGTGACTGGCTTCCTTACCTGAACGAGAGTGTCAATCACTCTTTCCAAAAATCCTCTCTTGGCTAAGACTAGACATTCAATCTCCACGCAACCAGCCTCAGAGAATCAATATTTTGATGTAGAAAAGGACCTTGAACCAGCAGATCCCTGCGACAAGGTAACCTCCATGGCTGAGATGATGACATCCCCACCAGATCCGCAAACCACATCCTCCGTGGCCACGACAGAGCAATTAGAATATCCAAAGCTTGCTCCTGCTTGATGTGGGCCACTACACGAGGTAGAAGAGGCAACTGTGGAAATATGTAAAATAGGTTGAAGTCCCAGGGCATCGCCAAGGCATCTATCAGTTCCGCATGGGGATCCCTGGATCTCGACCCGTATCTGGGTAGCTTGCAATCGAGTTTGGATGCCATGAGATCTATCTCAAGCTTCCCTCATCTGTTGCAGATCTGCGTGAACACCTCAGGATGGAGAGACCGTTCCCTTGGATAGAACGTCTGTCTGCTCAGAAAATCCGCTTCCCAGTTGTCCACACCCGGAATGTGGATCGCTGAGAGTGAACAA
Source organism: Bombina bombina (assembly GCF_027579735.1). NCBI lineage: Eukaryota > Metazoa > Chordata > Amphibia > Anura > Bombinatoridae > Bombina > Bombina bombina. The sequence goes on along the minus strand of NC_069507.1, from coordinate 141,297,632 downwards.
ATGTGAGTCTCTGCCCATTCCAGAATCCAAGATACTTCCCTCATGACTAGGGAACTTCCTGATGGTTTATGTAAGCCATTGAGGTAATGTTGTCCGACTGGAATCTGATGAATCGGGATGACCCCAGGAGGGACCAAGCCCTCAGAGTGTTGAATATCGTTAGAAGTTCCAGAATATTTATAGGTAGACTCAACGCCTCTTGAGTCCATCTGCCCTGTGCCTTTCAGGCACCCCAAACAGCTCCCGATCCTGATAGACTTGCATCCATGTTCACAAACTCCCAGGATAGTCTCAAGAAGGATGTCCCCTGTGACAGCTGCCCCGGTCAGGTCCACCAAGATAGGGACTCCCTCACTGGTCTGTCCAGAGATATCTGTTGGGACAGATCTGTATAATCACCGTTCCATTGTCTCAATATGCACAGCTGAAGAGGTCTGAGATGGAACCTGGAAAATGGAATGACATCTATGCTGGATACCATGAGCCCGATCACCTCCATACACCTGGCCACAGATGTCCTGGAGGATGTCTGAAGAGCTAGAGAGTTGGACGCAAGTTTGCAACATCTCTGATCTGTCAAGAATATCTTCATGACTGAAGAATCTATTATCGTACCCAGAAATTCCACCCTGTTGCTGGGGACCAATGAACTCTTTCCTTCATTTATCTTCCACCCGTGATCCTCCGCAAGATGGTAGGACGGAGCCTGGACCAGGATATCGTCCAGATAAGGTGCCAACGCAATCCCCCTGGCTTTAGCAACCGCGAGTAGAGCTCCCAGAACCTTTATAAAGACTCTTGGGGCAGTCGCCAGACCAAACGAAAGGGCCACAAACTGAAAGTGCTGGTCCAGAAAGGCGAATCTGAGAAACATGAAGTGATCCCTGTGGATTAGAACATGAAGGTAAGCATCCTTCAGGGCTATAGTCGTCATGAATTGCCCCTCAGGGGCAAAATTGACCTGATCGTCTCCATCTTGAACCATGGAACTGACAAAAACTTGTTTAGGGCCTTTAGGTCTAGAATTGGACGAAACAGGCCCTCCTTCTTTGGGACCACGAAAAGGTTTGAATAATACCCCAGACCTCTTTCTGCTGGAGGGACTGGGACAATTACCCCGAGAGATAAGAGATCCCTCACACACCCTAGGAAGGTGTCTCTCTATAACGTCTCTTCTCCAGGCCTCCACAAAAAGAGATATATTGCCCCCTACATGATCCGATGATGGATCGGGGGCCGCACCTTCATGTCGACGTTGACTCGGCGGGCTTCTTGTTCTGCTTGGACTTGTTCCAAAAGTTAGCTGGCTTCCAAGATCCCTTGGACTGCTCAGACTTTGCGGCAGGCTGCTGGCGCTGAGCCTTGTCTGAACGAAAGGGACAAAAAGTAGACCCCTTAGGTTTAGCCTTCTTATCCTGAGGCAAGAAGGCACCCTTGCCACCCCTGACCGTAGATATGATAGAATCCAGGCCCGGGCTAAACAAAACATTTCCCTTAAACGGGAGGGAAAGCAATCAAGACTTGGAAGTCATGTCAGCAGAGCACGACTTTAGCCACAGAGCCCTGCGGGCAAAAACAGAAAAACCTGATGTCTTAGCATTCAGGCGAATAATCTGCATGTTAGCATCACAAATGAACGAATGCGCTACACTTAAGACCTTAATTAATTCTAGAATTTCATCAAGGGGAGTCTCCACCTCGACCATTGCTGATAGAGTGTTACACCAGTAGGTAGCCGCACCAGCCACCGCAGGGACTGCCGCTGCAGAGTGAAAAATGAACCCTGTGAGTTGGAACATCTTCTGCAACATGGACTCCATCTTTTTATCCATGGGTTCCTTGAAAGATGAGCTATCCTCTAGCGGAATAGTTGTTCTCTTAGCGAGCGTGGAGATAGCATCATCCACAATAGGGACGGTTCCCTACAGTTCAAGCTGCACTTCAGCGGGGAATAGCTTTTTAAAAGAAGTAGAGGGGAAAAAGGACGAGCCAAGTTTCTCCCATTCATTCTTAATAAAGTTAGCCATCTTGACAGGAACCGGGAAGACCTGAGGCACTACCCTGTCCTCGTAAACCCTATCAAGTTTAGGTATTTTTAGGTATTGAAAGTTCCTCCGGTAGTTTCTGTTATGGAACCTCCAACGTAGCAAGCACCTCTTTCAGCAGAAAGCGCAAATGCTCCATTTTAAATTTAAAATCTGGTTCCTCCACGGACGGAGGCTAGAAGTAGCCGATTCAAATCCAGAAGCGACATCCTCCGAAAAGTTGGAGTTGTTCTCCTCAGCGGATAATATATCTGAGACATCCAGTGGAGTCGAGGACCCCTGACGCGGATAGAAGTGCCGAACATTCCGCTTGCACTTAGTAGGGCAAGGCATCGCATTAATGGCCACAGAAACCGCTGTCTGTAACTGATCGTTGAAATCTGGCGGTCAAAGGGCCCCTCCTGCGGGAGGATTAGTAGTGCCCTGGGGAACTGCTTGTGTAATCGGAGATGATTGCAGGGAACGCACCTCGCGGGGCGGAGAACCCTCAGAGGTGGACGGCTCAGTCGTACTAAATATTTTATTCATTTTGAGATATAGCAATATTGTCAAAGCATGTGGAACAGAGTTGCGTAGGTGGTTCAACTGGAACCTCCTCACAATATACACAGTTAATAGGTTTAGATAAAGAGGAAGTATCCTCCAACATATCAGAGTCCTCCATAGCCTGCGCCTTTATTGCGGACTTGATTAAAAGTTAAATGGCACCTTTTTATCCCAATGGCCAGGGCACTCACCACCTCCTATGACCCGGACTACAAGAAACAGCTTTCGTCTCCTCCGAACGCAGGTTGACAAAGAGGAAGTTACAGAGGCCACACCTGGTCACATGGAGTGCCATACAGGACCACCCCTGCACTCGAGAAACACGCCAAAAAAGCCCGCCTCAATCTCTCGCTAAGTGAACTGACTGTTCCACACTGACAAAGCCTCATCTCACACAAATGCAGTAGAAACACAATGAACAATATTATGCACAATAAAATCCCCCTTGTTCAATAACCCCCTTCCGAGGGTATTACCCTAGATTCTATAAAGATAAAGGAGCCACACTGTGACCCTGTCTTCTTACGTTATCAAATATATATAAATGAAGCGATCTTACCGGAATCAACGCTGTGGAACAGGAACACGGCCTTTCGCAGAAAGACTCTCCCTGCATCTCCGGACTCTAACATTCACCCATGCTCTCACTGAGAGGCTGACAGGGCTACTTAAAACTCCAGTCCCATTTCAAAGAGTACTACCCTCCATAAGAGACTACTCCAAATCTTCCGACACTTCTCTGCCAACCTCCTGTGACGAAAGGCAAAGAATGAATGGGGGATGAGGGGAGTGGGGGAGGTATTTAAGCCTTTCGTTGGGGTGTCTTTGCCTTCTCCTAGTGGCCAGGTTCTTAATTCCCACAAGTAATGAATGAAGCAGTTGACTCTCCTCCCACTAAGACGGAAACAGCACCTTTATACCCCCCCAAAGGCTGGGGCACCACCTCCTATGACCCAGGCACACAGAGTAAACCGCTTCTCTCTGATAGCCAGCACGGTCAGAGAATAGGAAGTGAAACTACGACCACACCCGGTCACATGGAGCGCAACCTAGGACCGTCTCTGTTAAGGAAAAGCGTGCCAAGCTAGTAAAGCTGCACAGCTATAAAGTGAAAATAGAGGATAAAGCAAAAAGAGGGCGCCTCATAGTGTAATGTATCCCAAGTGGATCTGTGTACATACTGTATATGGTAAAAAAAAGGCATACCAGATTCCAATGCACCGTACTGTGACCGGTGCTAACAGGCGAGCTAGCACTCAAAGAGTGGCTAGTACACTGCTCCCCAAGACGTTCGGCAAATGGATGTTAGCCACGATCCAATCCCAGGAGAGCTATGGGCACTCTCTCAATAGCCCGCTAGGGTCAAAGGAATGATGAAAGCAAACAGACAACTTCCAAATGATTATAAGATAAAAGAAACGCTTTATTTTTAAGCAACGCGTTTCTCGACCGCAACTGGTCGTTTCTTCAGGCAAATAAAAGCGGTTACAAAAGATCTTAATCAGTAACATTATATACACTTGTGACATTACAAAACGGAAGTTGTCAAACCTAGGAAAACCCAATAATAACACAGGTAACAAATGTTTGTGTCTGAGCAAGAGAAATCCATTAAGGACACAGGTGTAAGGGCTGCAATCAGAGTTACAAATGATAATACGTACACTCCAATAGTATGTCAGATATAAATATTATGTATTATCCAGTGTAAGTTGTATTCATTGAAAACAGCAAAATCAAACATGCAAATAAGCAATACAGATAACCGAACCGAAAATATCTGATAATTGAACAACATTATTAGTTCGTCTGTTTAAAATATAATTCAGCAAAATACAAAGGGCTACAATTGTAACCACAAAGAAATCAGTATTGGTTATTAAATGGTGATATTTTTTTTAAAAAACACTTCAAATATTTGAATTTATCATAAATGAATACATCCCTCAGGATTTTATTTGGTAGATAATAACCAAACATAACCAAATAATGAGCGTATTTAGCGCTGTTGATCTATGCACTCCTGACTGCTGCATGACACGTCTTTCAAGATAATCCATATCTAGATGTGTGGGCCCAGATGAGCCTACCTGTATTGAAAAAAGTCTCTAAGAAAAATGTATATTAAATAAATGAGTGAATCGTCCATGGGGGTATTAATTGTTCAGTATTTACTTTTGTATGTTAATCACTCCTGGATTTTGTATTTATATTTATCCTTCCGGATTTTCAAATTTATATTAGATAATTGTATGCTTTTAATTATAACCTTTAAGTCTGTCCCTCAGTTTTTTTGTATATATAAAAATATGACAAACCATATAGCGATAAACAAATTAATAATAGGTCTTGTGAACCTATATATATTTATGGGCTAAATTTGTTTAACCATAGGTGACCCTATCTAAATTTGAGCATACTAGTCTAAAATACCCTATGTAAAATAGGTGGTAACACAATATAACATGAGAGTGTAATGTGTCTCCAAGAGCTATTCTAAATGAAACAATGGAATGTGGTGATCATATACAGTGGGGCAAAAAAGTATGTAGTCAGCCACCAATTGTGCAAGTTCTCCCACTTAAGAAGATGAGAGAGGCCTGTAATTTTCATCATAGGTATACCTTAATTATGAGAGACAAAATGTGGAAACAAATCCAGACAATCACATTGTCTGATTTGGAAAGAATTTATTTGCAAATTATGGTGGAAAATAAGTATTTGGTCAATATCAAAAGTTAATCTAAATACTTTGTTATATATCCTTTGTTGGCAATGACAGAGGTCAAACGTTTTCTGTAAGTCTTCACAAGGTTGTTACACACTGTTGCTGGTATGTTGGCCCATTCCTGCATGCAGATCTCCTCTAGAGCAGTGATGTTTTGGGGCTGTCGCTGGGCAACACGGACTTTCAACTCCCTCCAAAGGTTTTCTATGGGGTTGAGATCTGGAGACTGGCTAGGCCACTCTAGAACCTTGAAATGCTTCTTACGAAGCCACTCCTTCGTTGCCCGGGCGGTGTGTTTGGGATCATTGTCATGCTGAAAGACCCAGCCACGTTTCATCTTCAATGCCCTTGCTGACGATACATGGCCCCATTCATTGCAGGTCATTCACTAGGTCCCCCCCGTGTGGTTCTATGATGTTTGCTCACCGTTCTTGTGATCATTTTGACCCCACAGGGTGAGATCTTGCGTGGAGCCCCAGATCGAGGGAGATTATCAGTGGTCTTGTATGTCTTCCATTTTCTAATTATTGCTCCCACCGTTGATTTCTTCACACCAAGCTGCTTGCCTATTGCAGATTCAGTCTTTCCAGCCTGGTGCAGGTCTACAATTTTGTTTCTGGTGTCCTTCGACAGCTCTTTGGTCTTCACCATAGGGAGTTTGGAGGGTGACTGTTTGAGGTTGTGGACAGGTGTCTTTTATACTGATAACAAGTTCAAACAGGTGCCATTAAAGGGACAGTCAACCATAGAATTGTTATTGTTTTAAAAGATAGATAATCCCTTTATTACTCATTCCCCAGTTTTGCATAACCAACACAGTTATATTAATGTACTTTTTACCTTTGTGATTACCTTGTATCTAGGAACCTTCTTCCAGCCCCCTGATCACATGACTGTGACTGTTTATTATCTATTGTCTTAAATGTAGCATTGTATTGTGCTAGATCTTAAATAACTTTCTGTGCCTGAACACAGTGTTATCTATATAGCCCACGTGTACTTTCTGTCTCTTTGTGTTGAAAAGAGATTTAAAAAGCATGTGATAAGAGGCAGCCCTCAAAGGCTTAGAAATTAGCATATGAGCCTACCTATGTTTAGTTTAAACTAAGAATACCAAGAGAAAAAAGCAAATTTGATGATAAAAGTAAATTGGAAAGTCAATTAAAATTAAAAGTCCTATCTGAATAATGAAAGTTTAATTTATACTTGACTGTCCCTTTAATATAGGTAATGAGTGGAGGACAGAGGAGCCTCTTAAAGAAGAAGATACAGGTCTGTGAGAGCCAGAAATCTTGCTTGTTTGTAGGTGACCAAATACTTATTTTCCACCATAATATGCAAATAAATCCTTTCCAAATCAGACAATGTGATTGTCTGGATTTGTTTCCACATTTTGTCTCTCATAGTTGAGGTATACCTATGATGAAAATTACAGGCCTCTCTCATCTTCTTAAGTGGGAGAACTTGCACAATTGGTGGCTGACTAAATACTTTTTTCCCCACTGTATGCATTATTATATGATCAAGCATTATAATAATGTATAAAATTCAAAGCATGTGTAATCCAGAGAGTAGTGAATGTGTAAATATGGATCTGAATTAGGAAGATTCCAATTAGGAATATGGATGTGCATGTATATATAATGTAAATGTGTGGTATCACCAAAAAAGTCATGTTCAAAAAGTCTCTAAATGTATATTGGTCCAATAGTATATAGAAAAAAACGAAAAAAATATATATTAGTGTCCTATACCATATTCGGTAGACTCAGGAATTGGTCTATATTCAACAAAGTTAGTGAATGTATAGAATAGTAAGTCTATAATTTTTATATTAAATCATAAAAAATCATAAAAATGGGATGAGATAATGATCATATAATCACAGAATAAATAAATGTAATTCGTATTTTCTCAAAAGTATTATTTCAATTAAAAGCTGCCAGGTCTAGATTAGCATTTAGACCTGATGGATAAGGGTCTTCAGTTTGTATATCCAGTATGTTTCACGTTGTCCGAGTATGTTCCTGTGTAATAATACAGACTATTTATATCTGACAGATACTATTGGAGAGTATGTATTATCATTTGTAACTCTGATTGCACCACTTACACCTGTGTCCTTTATGGATTTCTCTTGCTCAGACACAAACATTTATGTTACCTGTGTTATTATTGGTTTTCCTAGGTTTGACAACTTCTGTTTTTTAATGTCACAAGTGTATATAATGTTACTGATTAAGATCTTTTGTATCCGCTTTTATTTGTCTGAAGTTATATTTGAAAAGAAAAATATATATATACACAATAATAGCGCAGCTCCGTTTTATTGGGGTAATAACAAGAAGTAAAATTTACACTTACAGTAGACAACCTCAATGGTAAGAACGCCTGACATAAAGCTCATATAAATAGAACATCCGAAGGAAACTGTACCGAAGGTAGTAATCTAGTGTCTTTCGAAATGCGTCAGGTGTAAATGTACTTACTGTACATACTCTTTCTGCCGACCCCAACTCTTCCGTTGATACTACGAGAGTGTTAGCTGTGACTGCACCTGCCGGTGCAGTTTTCTTCGGATGTTTTATTTCTATGAGCTTTATGTCAGGCGTTCTTGTTACCTCATAGCATTGAAGTTGTCTACTGTAAGTGTAAATTTTACTTCTTGTTATTACCCCAATAAAACAGAGTTGCATTATTACTGTGTATATATATTTTTCATTTCAAATATACACCAACTTTCAACTGCTCTGTGTCTGACTGTACAAAATAACCTGTACTAGGAGGGATTCTGATGTCATCTGGGACGCCTTCAGAGAAAAGGAAATCTGACTCTCACACATCACTTACCTCATACGATTGAGGTTACGGCTCGTAAGTAGATCACATACAGGGAATCTTTACGGGACATCTATTACCCTTTGTGCACCGATATTCAGTTTTGTGAACTTTACTCATATTTCTCCTTGTTCGTTTATTCAGCACATCCATGCTTTTTATTGAACCGTAATAATGCATTTTATTGAGTTGTGGTTTTGTGTGTACAAGATATAAGAATCACCTCTTAATCACTTCTTTGGGGTGTTGTTGCTTAGATACCAAGCGCTGGGCTTATATCCAGTTTTCTCTCTTGTTATTTATATATATATATATATATATATATATATATATATATATATATATACATATATATATATTTATATATACATTCAATTACATAATATTTATTTACCAAAATAGTAGCAATATTTTGGCAACTATATGTGCAGAAAATAGTTTAGATCACATACATGCTATTTCATCCTTTTTCATGCCCATGTAGCCGCATTTGTGCAAAATATATAACCGAATGAGCTGTATGCCTTAATGAGAGATCAAGTCAGACACATGGCCCTAGAGCCTAAATTAGATATCTGAACAGATGTATGGTCTCTTTATTGCTGCCAAGATAAGACCTAGGTGTGGATTTATCATATGTCAAGCAGACATGATTTGCTATAGCTAATCATGACTGCTCGACATATTTAAATGCGGACAGCATACACTGTCCACATTTAATAATGCACAAATATTTCTGGTGAAATGCTTGTGCAATGCAGCCCCCTGCTCAATGGTGGCCAATTGGCCACTAGCAGAAGCTGTCTATCATCCCGATCTAATTGGGATGATTTCAATCTGCCACCTAAAAGGTGGCAGACAGGTTAAGGAGCAGCGAGCCTGAAACGAGGGGGTCACAGACGCAGCATCCGCTGCTT